>NW_028141357.1:0-66712 GCF_030444845.1 Prenolepis imparis | reverse complement strand
GACCCGTTCGAAGCCGTTTCAGACCCGTTTGAAGCTGTTTCTGACCCGTTCAAAGCCGTTTCTGAGCCGTTCGTAGCCGTTTTTGAGCCGTTCTTGACCCGTTCGTAGCCGTTCTTGAGCCGTTCAAAGCCGTTTCTGAGCCGTTCTTGACCCGTTCGTTGCCGTTCTTGAGCCGTTCGTAGTCGTTTCTGACCCGTTCAAAGCCATTTCTGAGCCGTTCGTAGTCGTTTCTGAGCCGTTCGTAGTCGTTTCTGAGTTAGCGTTACAGACTGCGATAAACGAGTGATAAACGTTAAAAATATTAAAGATACTTTTATTAATGATAATGATATAATGATATCTTTAGATGTTAGTTCATTATTCACAAATATTCCTAAAGAGTTGGTTTTATATGCCATTAAAAAACGTTGGACTGACATTGCTAAGAACACAAATTTCAATTTAGCTCAATTTTTACATGCAACAGAATTAATTTTAGATTCAACTAGTTTCAGCTTCAATGGTCAGTTTTATGAACAAATATTTGGCAGCCCGATGGGTTCTCTTTTATCACCTATCCTAGCAGATATTGTGATGGATGATTTGGAGACACAATGTTTATGTTAGTTAAGTGTCACTGTATCCATATATTATAGATATGTAGACGACGTTCTTGCTATATTGCCACGTACAAAAATAGATGAGATATTAATGACTTTTAATAATTACCTGAATTATTACTTGAATTTCACATATGAAATTGAAGTCAGTTCTTCCATTATACAACGATCATTCGTTCTGACAATAGACTCATTACTAATTGGTACAGGAAACCTATATTTTCAGGAAGATATATAAACTTTTTTTTTCTAACCACCCTTTAAAATATCAAATTAATACTATTTATAATCTGGTTGATCATGTCATTCTACTATCCAATGACATTTTCCATCATAAAAGCATTGAGATGGTGAATGATATCTTACTTAATAATTGTTTCCCTAAACCCATCATCAAACGACATATACAAAAAAAAGAATTAATGTATTAAAAAAATCGTAATCACAATAATGATTGTGATATGAATCGTGGACAATCTGACAGAACATCTTTTATTTCATTGCCATATGCTAAAGATGTGAGTTATGATCTATGTCGTGTTATGCGTGGCATTCAACGTCTATAAAATAACAAAAAAAAAAAAAAACTAAATACATTGATTAAACGTGGTAAAGATAGTTTACATAATGATCAGAGAACTAATGTTGTATATAAATTAGATTGCAAAAACTGTAATGCGTCATATATCGGCCAAACAAAAAGGCGCTTACGTACTCGAGTGAAAGAGCATTTTAACAATATAAAATTGCATGAAACCAATCATTCCGTTATAAGTAAACATAAGTTGGAATTCGGACATGAATTTGATTTGGACAAAACCTAATATATTACATAATGAGAAATATGTGAAAAAGAGAGAAATCGCGGAAATGTATATTAAAAAATTCAATAATACAATCAACCTACAAAGGACACAGATAGCTTAAATAAAATCTATGACAAAATAATAAAGGTCGTTTAGCTTGGTTTCCTATTTTTATATTTCACTCACTGACAAAGTTTCATACTGATACAATGTTTCTCTCTCTTTAAAATTCAACAAGATGTTAATGATTTGTTTTAACTCAAATTTGTGAAGTGTTTCAATAAGAACATGTGTACTCAAAATTTTATAGCAAATCCATTTATGTATATTACTGCTTTTTGAATTCAAACCGTTTTTTTTTAATTAATTATTATTTCAGTTTATATTTGAAAAGGACCACAACCATATGGTCGAAGCGTTGTAACTTCTATTAAATAAACAAATTTTGGCTAGTTTGGTCGATTAATTTACAACTACCCCTTTGATTATTGTACTAGCGATATAAAAACAACTTAAAAAATTTAAAATTTTTATTAATTATTTTATTATTTTAATAATATTTAAAATTAAAAAGAGATACTCACTAGACCCATAATTCCTCCCTGACAGGTTCGGGAGGATATGATTCCTCGCCGAACAATTTTCTGAGGCAGAAGACGTCATCTCACTAGTAATCCTGTGCCCATTCCACGATCCCCTCCGCGTCGTCCCATAGCTCGGCCAATTCCCGCCGATCGCACCACCGATAATTTCGTACTTGTTCTATATGCCGATGATTAAGGTATCCACCGATTTGGATGGATTCCTCGGTTATTTTCTGAAAATCGACAAATTTGGTAGATAATATTAATAAACAAATTTATTATATAATAATAAAAACTTACCGGCATTGTGAATATAAGGAACAGAGTCCTCAATAAATTTTCTAGCAGGTGGGTCTTCCAAGATATTATGTCTATTATTTCATGAAGTCCTAAGGATATTCTTGTTAAAAAAAAAAATTTGGGCCCAAAATGTCTCCCGATCCAAAAGGCATTTTGCACTGCACTTAATAACTTAGCTCGATGACACTTAGCGATACTTAGCTCAGCGACTGCTTTAAACTTTGTGATGAACATCGCAGAGACAGACCCTCTCTCCATAAGCTTCAGCCCCATCCCCTCAGATAAATCGTAGTAATAAATATCTGTTTATAAATTCGAGCGGTTGGACATCAGCGCTCACCGTAATGCTATACGCCATACGCTGTTTTGTTTATACCTGCGGAAAGGACCATGAGAACGCTTAAAAGAGAGAGAGAGAGAGCGTGAGGTGTTTACGAGAGATAGCGCGAGAGAGATGTCGCACAGTGGTGCCATATACGTGAATCACGGAAAAAATTATATAATTTATTAACTTTTAGAGATCGGGCTTTTTTGATGATTTTAATAGTTTTCAATTGCACACATATCAATATTGTTATATTAGAAGAAATAAAACATCAATATAGATCTGATAAAAATTAGTTATATAATATATTTTTATTTAATTAGTGATAACCAATCTAAACGCGTGTTCAAAACAAAAAAAAATATATTTTATAACAAAAGAGGTATTTTATAATATCTTTGAACTGAGCCTACTAGCCCCGGTCTCCTCTAGTCTTCTCGTTATGCATTTATATTCAAATAAAACAAATATAAACATTTTTCCATTTTTTATTATAAATATAAATAATCGCACTAAATCGCAATTGTAATTAATTGCATACGATAATATAGTATGATTTTAAATTTATATAAATTTCTGATTGAAGGGAAATGTAGATAAATGGTGAGATTTATTCAATGATCAAGATTAGTAAGGGGATTTACGATTTTATATTATTCTTTGGATAAAAAAAAAAAAATCCGATTTAAAAACGAAATAAATACGCTTTTATAAAGTTATTATGTCAAATTTGTGAATTCCGTACAATAATTTTCAATATAAGATCTTCAAAAAAAAAAAAAATGTAGGAATATATGGAATAAAAGCATAAAAATTTCATATTCGATGATACTTTAAAATTTTCTTCGGAACGACTCTAATGATGTCCACAGTTTTATAAGCGTTGGACCGCTAACAATGCGAGTTCATACGATTAACAACGCCAAACTCATAAGTCTCGAATCTTCAAATGTATGCATGATGATGATCGAATCGACGTTACACCGTATGTTCGATCTCGATCCATGCATTGATGTATCTTTTGATCGATTGGTTAAAATTACCGAGACAGTCGATGTTAAATTTACACAATTTTCAAATATCGCGTCCAATGTAACGAGAATCCTAAAGAAGTATCAAATGTAATACGCGCTAGCGACGCCTTCAATAAACATCAACTCATCGATTGTGAGCTGGCAGCTTTAATTTTTAGTCCATAATATGTAAGAAAAAATATATAAATAAAGAGTTTTTAAAGTCTAAATTATGATGTAATTTTTGCATGCATTTCCATTCTCCATCTTTCTCCCACCCGTAAGCAGCTCTCATACATAACTTGTTGCGGGGTCCTTGCGGGGTCTGACGTCATACGGGGAAGGGGAAACGCCAGGCTAGAGACTGAGAGGTAGCGTGAGAGAGAAGAAAGAGATAGCGCATGTGAAGGAGAGATATGTCGCGGCGAGGTACACGAAAGAGTGACAGATAGCGCGAGGCTAGGAACCGTGAGAGAGATAGCGCGAGAGAGAAGAAAGAGATAGCGCGAGGTGCATGCGAAGGAGATTTTTTTTTTTAAATATTTTTTTCCAATATTAATAATAATAATTCTTTTATAATAATATTCTTAATATAAATGGGAGGAAAGAGAGGAATTATTCTAAAGTAAAATATGTGTTTTTATGTTTAAAATAATTTTTTTTTTTTATTTATAAAATTGGTATGTGTAATATTTATAATTTTGTGTGTGTGTGTGTGTGTGTGTGTGCGTGTGTGTGTGTGTGCGTATGAATGTGTGTGTATGTGAATTTAAAATTTAAAATATAAGAATATATAAGAATATAATAATATAATATGAATATAATATAAAAATATAAAAAATATAATAATATAATATGAATATATAAGAAAAATACAAATAATAAGATAAATAGATAAACAATATAAATTTAAAAAACAAAATATAAAAATTTTTAATGCGTCGGCGGCAAGCGGTTGAGCAGCGGCTGCGAGGTGGTGGGGCGGTGGCAGCGAGGCGGTAGAGGACCATTATGGGACAGCAAGGGGTCCCTTCTGCATAACAGAAAATTTTTTTTTATTAATTTATAAATATTTTAATTTATTTAAATAAATACTTACAAGTATTACATACTGCCTCCATGACAGGTTAGGGAGAATATGGTTCCTCAATATCTCGGTCTGAAAAATTATAATGGTTCCTCAATATCTTGGTCCGAAAAATCATAATCCGATGATTCGCATGATGCCGATGGTGATGGCATATCCATTCGACCAATATATGGGTCCTCAGATCCTTTAAAGTAAACCACACAGCTTTTATAGCGACGTCGAAAGCATTTGATATTGTTGTGTGTTCTGAAGCATTTAGATAAACCGCCAGTTGTTCTTAAAATATCTTCATGAATTTCTATAAAATGGGCCAAATCTTTTGTTTGGGGTTTCTGTACACCGAGTTCACGATTTCGTAGAAACTGTACCACCGAAGACACCTTCGATTTTTTCTGACTCGCCATTTTCACAACACTTGTAGAATTCTCACTTTAAGTGTCCCAGCACAATCTCCAAAAGTTTATTTTGTGCAAATAGGACACATATCACATGGAAATATCTGACACAATGATTTTCTACAATAGCAACACCATCGACAATCCACTGCATTGTGTAATTTAATCACATGCTTTCGTACAGCATACATGTGTCCGAAATCTTGAATAGAGATCATACATGAAGTACATAAAGCCAGAGCACCACCCGTAGAATAATAAAAGTATATGGCGCAAACTTTTGTACGTCCGTTTAGCGCAAGAATTTGTGAATTAGATACTACCTTGTCGTGAATATCCGTAAGGTCCTCACTGCGATCACTAATATAATTACTGTCACTCAACAACAATGATCTTCGTCAGATTCGTCTACATTGTTATCCGACAACTCGTGATCTTCATCAGATGACTCGTCTAATATTCTCTCGAAATTATTATTTTCCATTTCTCTTTAACTCACTACACTGTGCCACTGACACTTCGCATAGGACACTTTAACTCGTCGAATGCTAAAGACTTTTTGACGCGGAGACCCACTCTCCATAAGCTTCAGCCCTATCCCTCTCAAAATTATCGCAAAGGAATATCATAGTAATAAAATCGAGCGCTATCTGTTTATAAAAATTCGAGCAGCCGAACGTTGGCGCCGATACGTCGCAATTTTTCCTTAAAAGATATTATGGAAGATGTTTCGCTCTCGTTTATGGGAGATTTTCTGCGAGGGTACAAAGCTGCCGAACGTCAACGCTTTTACATTTTCACCTATAAATAACGTTTCGACATGTTCGTCGCAGCCTCATCCCCCTCAAAATTTCCTAAATTTCCACAAAAGAATATCTTAATGATAAAATGTCCATAAAATGAGAAACATAGTTTTATGGCTTCTAGAGCGCTCCGGTTACAAGCAGCCGAACGTTGGCGCCGATACGTCGCAATTTTTCCTTAAAAAATATTAAGGAAGATGTTTCGCACTCGTTTATGGGAGATTTTCCGCGAGGGTACAAAGCTGCCGAACGTCAACGCTTTTACATTTTCACCTATAAATAACGTTTCGACATGTTCGTCGCAGCCTCATCCCCCTCAAAATTTCCTAAATTTCCACAAAAGAATATCTTAATGATAAAATGTCCATAAAATGAGAAACATAGTTTTATGGATTCTAGAACGCTCCGTTGACAAGTTCGAGCAGCCGGACATCGGCGCTTCCATAATAAAATTATATTAACGAGGGTACAAAATTGTCAATCATCGGCGCTTGTTCTATACCTTTTTGGGGAAAATGTCTAAGACCCCTCATAAAAAAGTCGTAAAGATACCATCTACAAATATTGCACTCAGAAAACTCCCCCTCCTTTGTCGAAACATCCCCCTCCACCCGCGTGACGTCAGCCCCCGCGCCACCGAGATACCCCCGCCCCGCGTGACGTCATACCCCTCGCCGCCGAGAACCCCCCGCGCCTCGCACCCCCCTCAGAGAACCTGGGTTAGAACCGGCATAGTATTACTACTAGCGCCCTTATCGAGAATTCGCGATAATTGTTGTCGGCGTCAATTACGCCGAGTTTTTGGCGGCTTCGCCGGTCCTCGGGCCTTGTAATATCCGGAGGGGTGTCCGAGATTACTTTTCGGTCCCTCCGAACTGCAGCTTGATAAGATCCGCCCTCGTGGATCCGGGGTGACTTCCTCGCCCCTGCGATGTACGTCATTGCCCTGTTTTGAGGATTGGCGTGATCCGCGCTGTAACGGTCGTATCCTTGAATCGGCCGACTTCCCAATTTTCGTAAATACGGTGGCTCCGGACGGTTTTTATGTCCCTCCAAGGTTGCCGACTATGTTTTTGATGCTCTCTACGTCGCCGTTGTTGTTTGACTCTGTCCTCTCAACCACGCTCCGTGTACGATAAAAGAATAAAAATAAACGCGAATTAATAATCTAATTTCGGTATCGCAAGCCGTCTCTCCGGAGAAAATCGGTGGCTCTCGTGCCCTCTCTCTCTCGCGTGGCGCGGCCGCTCGGCCCTTGCCCCGCGATTTCGGCTGGAGGGACGCGCGTCGTGACGGCAACGTCACAATATGTATATTAATATATAATACATATATAATACATATATTAAATATATATTATATATATTTATATATAATTATATGTATTAATAATCTTCTCTACGTAGCTATAATTATGGCTACCCAGAACTATGCTGTACTATTCTACGTAGCCAGCATAATTATGGTTACACAGAATTACAAACTTGTGTCACACCACAGTGTGTGTCACATGTATTGTTATGTTAATTAATGTTATAAAGTATTAAATAAAACGTATAAATATATCTTAAGAAGTTATCAATATTCAAGTAAGTTTTATTTTTTTATTTTGTATTTATGTTTATTTGCTTTTTTGTCATATTATTTTTTATAAATAATCATATATGTATATTTACATACATTTATATAAATTTAATTATATATTATATATATTTATATATAATTATGTATGTTAATAATCTTTTTTCTACATCTACAGAGCCATAATTATGCTTCCTTAATGTAGTTCTGCCTAGCCATAACTATGCTGCTTTAACGTAGTTCTGCGTAGCCATAATTATAGCTATGCAAAAAAGATTAACATATACAATAATTATTATATATAAATATATATACATATATAATAATATACATTTATCTTTATATAATTATATATGTATATAAAAACTGTTTTTGACGAATCATCATAACGATAGGATCGTTTTCTCTTTTTCTCTCTTTTAAATGTTTTGACAAAATTGAATTTATGTTATGTTTATTTAAATATGTTGTAACTATATTATGGAAAAGTTGACGTTATCGTTAATTTGGCTGCACCTCTACTAATGAATATTACACTTGATAAGGACCACATCCATATGGTCGAAACGTTGTGTGTTTTTTAAATAAATATAATTTTGGCTAGTTGTTTGGGTCGACTTTACTTCGTTCCTATTTTAAAATAATTTTATTTCATAAAATTCATATCTAGTAAATAATATAAAGTTATTATTACCAGTGACAGAATATAAAAGAACAATATTTTCAAAATAGTTATTGATTCTTAAATGTCTCTGACATGATCTATTTATTTATTACCAATCATCATCTTTATCGGTATTAATAAAAACATTTCACAAAAAAGGGATGTCCATCCTTATACATATATTTCCTATGTTTATTCAGTAATAATTTAAATAATATATGATAGAATATAAATAGATAAATAGAATATATAAATAAAATATAAATAATTATTAATTAACATATAATTAATAAAATAATTATTAATTAATTTTTTTAATAATTATTGATTAACATTTAATTAATACAGTGAGTTATAAACAATTATTCGTTTCTTTCCATAATTCTATCAGTAAAATAATGATGAGCTATTATGTTATGATATATTATAATAATCTGTTATGTAAAATGTAAAAGATCTAATATATAGAGCTTTTATACGCAAATATTTCTAATGTGTCATATGCGCCAATGTTCTTTTCACGTAGGCAATTGTATGGCAAATCTTCGTTAATTTTTGGCATTATATCCCATTCGTGTTCTAAATGACATTTTAACACTTCTTGTTCCTCAGATTTCAGTTGCTGTATAAAGGGAAGACCGCAGATCATATACGCTGTAAAATAAATAATAATTCTCATGAAAAACATATATACATACATAAAAAGTTAATTGATTTACTGATAATATAATTCACACCACCGTTAAATAGCTACATTAAAACGAATTTGATTTCTTAGATAAGATTTTAATATCTATATTTAATATACGTATGGTAAAAAATAAAAATACTTACGTGTAATCTTTTGATTTACACAAAAGTGTCACATCAAAAGTAAAACGACATTTCTTGATTTCAAATCCCACGTTTTTAAGCATTTGTTTTATATCTGACTTAGCATCAAGTGCGTCATGAAATTTCGACGTATATTTCTTCATGTATCATAAAAATACAAAAATAATAATTAAAAATATGTAACAGGAGACTTACAATTAGAAAATAATATCTAAAATATTAACAAATGTATATGTACCTTAAAGTATTTGCCATAAGATGGGTGCGACTGTAATACTTCATAAAGTTAAACGCATCATGTTTTATAATCATCATTGCATAGAAGTATCCTCCAGGTTTCAGCATATTATAAATGCGAAATTTTTGTCTATTAAATAAAAAAAAAAATATATATATATATACAGGGTGATTCAAAACAACCTGATGTCCTTGAAATGTCATATTCTTGAACGTATTCTGAGACGATTTTTCCTTTTGCAAAATTTTGTCCGAAGCTTAGTTTTTGAGTTATAATTGAAAAAAGTTAGCGAATTACGAGTCCGATACAACGGACAGGCAAGGACGGCGCAACGCGTCGCGAGACTAATATGGCCTCACACTTCCCTAGACAGTCAATATTATTGACACAAAATATTTGATATTGATTTTTTGAAGTTTATTGAATTATTATTGCAGTTTCTAAACAATATTTTATATATATATATATATATATATATATATATATATATACAGGGTATATATATACTAGCTGGCGTTTGTTCCTCGCGCGCTTCGCGCGCTCGGCACGCATTTATTAATTTTGTTTCGCATTTAATTTTTTTTTAATCATTAAAAACTTCTATAAAAACAACATTCCGAATTTTATTGCTCTCATCAAGAATAAGTATTGTTTGGTCTTTTGCCGAACCAATTCGTGAGAGTCCCACATATAATTGGTCGTGAGAAAAGACTTCGCTTCGGAGATCCACGCCAACCACTTTGAAGGTTTGCCCTTGGGACTTATTAATCGTCATGGCGAAACACATTAAAACAGGAAACTGCAACCTTTTAAACGCAAATGGCAAATTTGTAGGAACCATGGGTATCCTTGGGATTAATGCTATTTCACTAACTGCAGGTCCTGTCAGAATAATTGCCTCTATGATGTAAGGCATGAGACGCTTAACTTGCAGTCTCGTGCCGTTGCAAAGCCAAGGTGGTTTAAGATTCCGAATCAGCATTATCGGGGTACTAACTTTTAATCTCAGTTCGTGTGGAGATAATCCTTGATTACTGAACAATTTCTTAAAAATTTTTAAATTTCATAAAAAATGAATTCTTTCACCGATCATCGCCAAACTCAATACCAGCATCCTTAAATGACAGTATATTTATATAAAAAATTTATCCAGATATCTTAAAATTTACGGAAATTAGAGCAACCACAGATATTTTTCATAAAATTTAAAATTTAATAAAAATCTAATCCTTTCATTGATCTTTATCAAATTCAATACCAATCATCCTTAAATTTTTTTTTAATTATTAAAAACCTCTGTAAAAACAACATTGCGAGTTTTATTGCTCTCATCAGGAATGAGTATTGTTTGGTCCTTTGCCGAACCAATCCGTGAGAGTCCCACATATAATTGGCCGTGAGAAAAGACTTCGCTTCGAAGGTCTACGCCAATCACTTTGAAGATTTGCCCTTGTGACTTATTAATCGTCATTGCGAAACACATTCTTACAGGAAACTGCAGCCTTTTAAACGCAAATGGCAAATTTGTAGGAACCATGGGTATCCTTGGAATTAATGCTATTTCATCTGCTGCAGGTCCTGTCAAAATGATTGCCTCTATAATATAAGGCATGAGACGCTTAACTTGCAGTCTGGTGCCGTTGCAAAGCCGAGGAGGTTTAAGATTACGAATCAGCATTATCGGGATACCAACTTTTAATCTCAGTTCATGTGGAGGCAATCCTGAAGGATTGAGAGAGTTGAGAAACTCGATCGGGTAGTGGATGGCTTCATCTCCATTTACCATTGTGTCTATTGACTTGTATGTTTTATATTCGATGATGATTTTTTGTGAAACTGCTTCATTGATCTCCTCTACGGCTTTATTTTTTGGAGTTACGATGGCACGTTCGCAAAGCCAATTTGTTTCTTTTTGTAATAAATTCTCAATATCTGGATAAACATTATCAATAATCTGATCGATAGTTCGAACGCAAGTTCCTACAGTATTGGAAATATTAATGTAGCTATTCTGAGTTATAGAGGTAGAACCGTCTTTACCAATTTTAAGCAGATACTGTGCAAATTGTTCTAAATTTTTGTCTCGTAGATGAACTCGCATGTTAATAGTCAGTCTAAGTTTTTGGACGTGCTGCCAAATCTCAGATTTCTTCATATATACTTTCATAATATCCGCACGTGTACCTTTAGGCACCACTGGCAGAGTTTGCCTGAAATTACCGGTAAAGACAAATGTTACACCACCCATTACCTTTTCTGATGTCCTCAAGTCTTTAAGGGTTCGATTGACGGCATCTAGTACATATATGGGACTTGTGTGACATCGTACATTCGTCTCAAACTATCAAGGATGCCTGTTGGAAAAGTTTACTTGTAGCACTATTTTTTCTCACGGAGCATACAGAACTTTGATCTAAGGACACATTCAGTGGCAACTTAAAAGTAGAGTGGGCAGTTCTTCCGCCACTTAGAAGAGTCGCAGCTATGCCTGATGAGGTAACCGCGATAGCGATCCTTTTTTGACTTCTGCTTTTCGCTAAAATCAACGAAGTAACAAATGTTTTGCCAGTGCCTCCAGGCGCATCTATAAAGTAAATGTTACCCTTATTATCTTCGACACTGTTCATTATTTCGTTGTATACCATTTTTTGTTCTGTGTTCAGTTTTACTTCGTTTTCTTGTATAAATGCTTGTAAGTCGTCGATATTGTATGTTGTTTCTTGTAAGTAAAGCAGGTTATCTATATTTGAATCACTGCGCTGCGGTTCAGGCAAACCAAACTCTTTCAAGCGCTTTTCTCCAAGAGTGAACACTATGGCCCGTATTCATAGTCGTAGCTTATTAATAAGATGGCCTCAAGCATGAGCTTAAGATGCCATCTAGATTCATAGTCATCATTTAAGTATTTGTTTGAGCGTTTGCTCGAGCATTTCCTTGAAAAAGAAATCCCTATTAGAGTGTGTTTCAGAGTTGCAACTTAAGAACTTCTTAAAGAACAGTAGTTTCATAATCGAATAAGACTGTCTTATTTTACTGATTCGAGGCTCATATATTGGAAAATAAGGTTAGCTTTTCAAGTCAACGTCGCAGTAGACTTATGTTGTAAAAATGGATTTGGAAAATAATATTGACGACATCAGAGACATTATTGAAGATGATGAAGATGTTGAAGTGGATGAAAATAATGATATTCAATATGTAGCACGTGTTAGAAAACGATATATTCGTGATGGGCTAAATCCGTTTGAGTTCTATAATGATAAAGAATTCAAGAAACGTTATAGATTTAATAAACAATCCGTTCTGTACGGTATTTTACCGCAAATTGAAGGACTTGGAAAAATTAATAATCGTGGTTTACCAATTCCACCAGTAATGCAAGTGTTGATCTGTTTGAGGTTTTACGCAACTGCAAGTTTTCAGGTACTTTAAAAGTCTAATATATTTATTTATTCCAAAATTGTATTTATTCCATTATTCAATTATTTTAAAATAATAGGTAACATGTGAGTTTAAATCATTATTTATTTATTTTATATTTACAGCTTATACTTGGTGATACTATGACTATTTCTCAACCGACTGTATCAAAAATAGTTTTTCGTGTAAGTACATTAATTGCTGCATTAATAAGGAACTACATTAAATGGCCACAAGATGAAGAAGCAAAAAGTGAAAATCAACAACTATACCAAAATCTTGGGAAAGGAAATGGAGCTATTGGTCTGCCAGGTGTGATTGGAGCTATAGATTGTACTCATATAAGATTGACAGCTACTAGATTTCAAAACATGAATGAGATTTTTAGAAACAGAAAAGGATATTTTTCACTTAATGTACAAGTATGTATTTCTTTTTTTTAATAACTTGCGACGCTGTTGCCAATCTCGGACACGCCGATTCCGAGGGGACAGCGTGCAATGGTGAATAGAGCGGTAGCAAATCGGAAAAGTCGGTAAACGGTAATCCGGCGGGATCTCGATATCCAAAATAACGAAATCGATATTAGTTATTGGGCGCCAGGCGCGATTCCTCGCACCACGGTAACGATATTATACTAGCGATACGGGATACGAGTCCGGCAGCTCCGTATATGGCAGAGGGGCGCGATTCTTGAGTATCACAATGGATAGATTCTGGAGTGGAGGGGGAAAAGCATTCGATATACACTTTTCTATAATTAATAAACACTTATATTTAACATATATCACACTATAAGGACATTCACAATTTACACGATAATAATAATGGAGTTACAGCACAGATTAATTTTCGCTCGGAAACAATGCTCGGTAGATGATATAATCGCGATACACAACGGATTCGTAGTGAAAATAACTACGGTAGCGAACAATAGGTGCGAGAAGATAAGCGCGATATACAAAAACTCAGGAATGCGATCGCGGCATTCCTCCCGTGCGCGAGACTAATGTCTTCACAATCGATATATCGGGATGTCGGAATATTCGTCGAATGGTACTTACGGTGTGTTTGAGAAGGCTCAAGTGGCCCACGGAAAACTTGATAACGTTATTATATAATACGGTATTTACGGAATCTTCACGAAAATTGAATACACGGTAATTTCGCGGTATTCGTACGACTCTCGCAGAGTAAAACGCAATCTCAATACGGTAACGTTAACTCGCAGAGAGCGACCCCGCGCAAATTCCGAAGCTCCTTCACGCGATCTTAGAATTCTAACAAACGAAACGATACGGTATGCTGTGATACTTTAACCCACGGCACGGTAATACACGACACTAGCTGGATCGGGAACAATTACTACTCACGAACTACCCGAGTGGCGGCTTACAATTATTTCGCAGGGCTGATCGACGGTCGTCCTGGAGTCCTTCCCACTCGTTCGGTACGCCAGACAGAAGTAACTCTCCGAGAGAGAGTCCTTAGGTCCCTCGAGTTCTGCGCCGATTTCCCGCGCATCCTATCGATATTCGGTCGCCGTGGGGCTGCCGGGATCCGCCCATCGATCCCTCGGCGCCCTCGTCCTTGTAACCGGGATTTTCGTAGACTCGCTTCCCGCTCTTTCCGGTATCGTGGCGGTATCACCTCAGAATTCTTGATTTCCGGGGTTTGAATTGGCAGGCTGGCCGGGCCGTCATCCAATCCTCCCCGCAGGTTTTTATGGGCTGACATAGGGCCCTCCCCTCACTCTGCAGCATGAGGGGGCCTCTCGGTATCCTTTAGCGCTTCCAGCAGATCTCTAGAACAGTTTATAGTTTATATAATATCTCGGGATGGCGGTAGCGACGGGAACTCGATACATGACCTTCGGTACGGTATTCGGTACGGTAGTTTTCTCCTTGAATCTCCGGAATCTTGCTGCATTTCGGTGAGGGATCCTCCACTCAGTTAGTCGTTTCACGGTTATTTCAAATCACGTTCGCTCAATATGGTAACGCAGGAAATTTTATACAAACAAAAATTAAAATAAAATAAAATATAATTTTATCGCTTTACGGTCGCTATCTCTCAGGGTGCGAGAAGCAACCCCAGGACGGCTCCCCCCCCCGGTCGAGCTATTGCCCTTGTGACGGCGCTCAAAAGGCGTCACGTCACAACTCCCCCGTCCTAGAGGGGCACCGGGGTTGGGCTTCAGCCCCGGTGCCGATGACCGCCACTCCGGCAGCACTCCTAGGTCATCCTCCTCCAGCCATCGAAACCCATCCCCCCATCTCCTCACCAGGTCCGTTAATCTGACAGCAAATTCGTGACTTCGGCTTTCTCCTGCGCGTCCGGTATCGGCGTGAGTTGCTCCGCGAGTATCGGGTCTTGGCCCGTTTCCGCGGTCACGACTCCACCCCTATCCCGACACGACTCACGGTTAAGGGAAAGGAGAAGAAATGTAGGCACCGCCGTATACGCCAATGGCTTTATTGTCATCCTTATGAGAAAACACAAGGTCCGGGGGTAGCCAAAAATGAAAAAAAAGAAAAAGGTCGGGTACGCTACCCCAGGGACATTTGGGGTCCCTAGGTTCAACCAAAAAAAACAAAAAAAAAACAAAGAACAGAAAAAACTAAAGGGACATGGAACAAAAAAAAACAAAAACAAAAAACTAGGTAGCGAGAGGTCGGGAGGGATTTAGGGGGCATCCCTCGGTGGGTGGGTCCTCTCCACTTCCCTCTGCCACGGCCATCCGTCCCGTAGGGGATCATCATCCCGTGTTGCTGGTCGGGGAGGCCGGGAGGCCCGAGGTCCCCGTCCGGTACGGCTCGGTGGTCCGGTAGGCCGGTCCGCAGCGCCCGCATTCGCGAAGCGTTACCCCCCTCTGCCCACAGCCGTAACAGAACTCTCCCATGTGTGGGAGAGAGCACCTCGCGTACGGATGCTGGTTGGAACCGCAATTCCAGCATCCACCGGGATATCGTCCCCGTCTCGCTGGGCTTCTGGGAGAGCGTTCCCGGGCGCGTTGGCCAGGCCCGGACTCTGCCCGGCTCCCTGTGGGTGTTCCTCAGTCCGATGGAGCGGTCGCCGGTCTGATTTCGCGGACGGGAGGAGGAAGGTCGGTTTGCGTAGCCCTCTCACAAACCCCCGTCCCGTTGGTCTGACTTAGGCCGTCCCGCGTAGACGGGAATTCCCGCACTACGGCGCCCTCCGTAGTCCAGCGAGCCCGTCGGACTTATACGGCCACCTCCTCCAGGTCCAGCCAGAAACCTTCGTCGTTGTGGAAGATATACTCCCACACCGGTCGGTGTCTAGACCAGAAGGCGCGCCATATCCGCTTCAGGTCCCGCGGATCCATGATATTTCGCGGCATCTACTCGTCATTTACAGGAGAGGTATAAGGTTTTAGGTCCTGTATATGGGTTTTACCCGCGTGTGACCCGTCTAGTTGTGCTAATTCGTACACAACCGGAGAGATCACCCGCACTATCTTAAATGGCCCCTGAAACTTGTATGCCAATTTTGCCGTGATATTCTGAGACGCGGACGATAATATGTTGACGCTTCAGCACCAGATCTCCCACCGTAAAAGTTCGATTACGTCGTCGTAAATTATAATAAGAGGCCTGTTTCTCGTAAGCTCTATCCAAGTTCTCGGTAACCCAATCGCGTAAGGATTGCAATTTCTTCATGCGTTCCCCCCAACTCTCGGTATCCTTTGCCTCAATTTTGGTAACTGTCTGACTGCGTCGTTTTAAGGAGTATATCGGTTCCAACTCTCGCCCAAGGTTTAAAAACGCGGGAGATGTTCCCAGGGAAGAGTGAAAGGCCGTATTATACGCGAAGCGGAATTCCGGGAGATACTCGTCCCATTCGCGATGGTCCTTTTCAATAAATGATATAATCATGGTTTTCAGAATTCTATTGACGCGTTCGACGGGGTTGGCTTGAGGATGGTATGGGGGTACTGTCGTGTGCGTTATGTGGTGCTCTTCGGTAAAGGTCTTGATGACTTTATTCAGAAATTCGGTACCGTTATCTGTCAACAGAAATCGGGGAGCGCCCCACCGGGAGATCACCAAGTCCTCCAAGGCTTCGCTAATTTTACTGCCCGTCGCGGCTCTTAAGGCTTTGCATTCCACCCATTTCGTTAAGAGATCTTGTATGACTAAAAGGTATTGGAATCCGGCCTTGCTGCGCGATAGTGGGCCTATGATATCGGTAGCTACTATGGTCCATGGACCATCCGCTATGCGGCGTCCCATGAGACCTGCGGGACTCGCCTGTTCGACTTTGGTTCGTTGGCAGAGGTCGCACCTTCGGATGTAGTCGGTCACGTCGCGGAATAAGTTCGGCCAGAAGTACGTAACGGCGACGCGCTGATACGTTTTCTCGGTACCTAAATGGCCTGCCTGTGGCATGTCGTGAGATTCTCTCAGAACTTCCGCACGGTATTCTTTCGGTATCACTAGCTTCCAACGATCTAGGTCTTCCACTATCTCGGAAACTACTCGCCGGGGTCTTAAAAAGTATAGGCGCCCGTCAACAATCTTCCACTGCGTGAACTTATTTGGATTCGAGATGACCTCTGTACATCTTTTACGGTACCATTCATCGTTCGTGTTCGTTACGTCGACGGTATCTACGGCGGCGATTATCTGGATCGCGTTGATCGCGGTCGTCACAATTTCTTCGGTATCGTCTGTCTCAAACATTCGGGAAAGGGCGTCCGGTACGTGGTGTAGGGTCCCCTTCCGGTGGATAACCTCATAATCATACTCTAGCAGTTCCAGTGTCCACCTCGCTAGTCTTCCCGTCGGATTTTTCAAATTATGTAGCCAGCGTAGGCTACTGTGGTCGGTAACTACGGTAAATCGGTATCCTTCTAAATATGGTCTAAATTTTTGTATCGCCCAAACAACTGCTAGGCATTCCTGTTCGGTAACGGAATATTTCTTTTCGGGATCTGACAGGGCTCGGCTCGCGAAGGCTATCACTCTTTCTTCGTCGTCTATCGTTTGAGTCAATACCGCGCCTAACCCCACGGAACTCGCATCGGTCTGTAAGACGAACGGTATCTCAAAGTTCGGGCATGCTAGTGTCGGTGCGCTAACCAGGTGTTCCCTTATTTGTTCAAAGGCGCGAACCTGATCATCCCTCCATTCCCAGCGCTTGCCTTTCTTCAAAAGCCGGGTTAAAGGCTCGCTTAGGGTCGCGAATTGTTGGATAAACCGACGGTACCAAGAGGACATGCCTAAAAATCGGCGTAATTGGTTAATATTCCGCGGAGCAGGATATTCCAGGATCGGTCGCGTCTTTTCGGGATCTACCGTTAGCCCTGCTTGTTGTACTATAAATCCCAAGTATCGCACTTGAGAACAAAATTCGCACTTATCCAGGTTTACGGTAAGGCCGGCGGTAACAATTTTATCAAGAACTTTTCCTAACCAACTCATGTGTTCTTCGAACGTTGGCGTGACTATAACAATGTCGTCTAAATACGCGAACGCGTGTGGTTCCATCTCGGGGCCTATCAGGCGATCTAACAATCTTTGGAATGTTGCCGGTGCCCCGGTGAGACCGTACGGCATTCGCGTAAAATGGTATAATCCTTTTCCGGGAACACTAAATGCGGTAATCTCCCGGCTATCTTTAGCTAACGGTATCTGGAAGTAGGCTTGACTTAAGTCAATTGTCGAAATATAACGGGCTGAACGTAGTTTGTCGAGAATGCCGTTCATATTCGGTAGCGGATACGCGTCTTTTTTCGATACGTTGTTAACTTTCCGAAAATCTAAACAGAAGCGGTATTTGCCATTGGGCTTCTTCACCATGACTATTGGGTTCGACCATTCGCTAAAGGACGGTTCTATTATTCCCGCCTCGAGCATTTTGTCGGTTTCGGCCCGTATGGCTTCCTGCACTTTGGGTGATACGAGATAGCAACGTTGTTTTATCGGTGCACTCGAGCCTACGTTTATTTTGTGCTCGGTGAGTTTGGTAACGCCTGGGTTAATGGAGGGTTCCGGTAACGTGTGTAAAAAATTTTCCAATACTTTCTCCTGTTCAGGGGTTAATTCCGGTAATCCGCAGTAAGAAGTTTCACGCGGAGCTTCTTCGGTAGCGAGACGGTAGCGAATATGCGGTGTTTTCGCGAAGTACCATTCGCCTGTGGCGAAATCTACTTCTATGCCGAATTTAACTAGGAAATCTATCCCAAGGATGCACGGTACTGCTAAGTTCGGTAACAGGGCTACGGTAACCTCATGACACCGGTCTTCCAGTTCTATCGGTATTCTGGCTTCTTCTTTAATTTCTGCGATTTGGCCGTTCGCGGTGCGTATCTGTAGGCCCCTATTTCTATCAGTGGGGATGCCTAACGCCCGAATAATCTTTATTCCTTCGCGGCCCAGCAACGTTCGGTTCGACCCCGAGTCCACAAGAGCCGCGAGAGGGTGTCCGCGTAGGTTGATATGGAAAAATCGCAAAGACGGTAGCGTATCGTATTCTAAGGTTACGTACGAGTGCAGTAAAGTACCTTTATTCCCGGTTTTCATGGAGTTGTGGAGAGTGTGTCTCGCTTTCAGGGCTCGGAGTCGTAGGGACCCTTTCTACTGGCTCCGGCTGGGGTTTCCCGCACACGTGGGACAAGTTTGAACGGTAAATTCCCGTTTACCGCAGCGGTAACAATATTTTCGCCGCGGTTCTGTACATCCGCGCGCTCGATGTCCGGTCTTATCGCAGTTCCAGCACTTTATCGTGTTCGGTATATTCGCGGTATGGTGGATGGTCGTATCGGAAGCGGTAGCTACAGCGGTAACTGTCGCGGTATCAGGCGTTATGGTAGTCGCGGTCGGGGTTTTGGCGGGTTTTTTCCTCTCCCTTTTGTTAGCGGTAACGGTAGCGGTAGCAACGGTAGGCGTATTCTTCCCCTTGCCTTTCGGGGCATGGTAGGCTAAATCCGGAAAGATGGATTGTTCCGGCGGTAGCGGGGGTCGGTACGTTTTTTCGGCTATTAGACTCCTCTCGACTCGCGTGGCCAGATATTCCAACGTTGAAAAATCGGTAAATTCTTGCCGCCGAATAGCAATCTGCAGCCGCGGTAACATATTTCGATGTGCGAAATTTAGTTGTTCCGCCACGGGCCAGGGGGGTGCCATCCGATTCAGCAACGCACGGAGACAGGTTAAATAATCGACCGCGGCTTCGTACTCCCCCTGAGTCCTAAATATCTCGTCGCGGAGCGCGTATTGGTAATCTGGATCTCCAAAGCGGGCCCTCCAGGCCGCCTCGAAATCATTCCAATTCCGCCAGTTTTCGCTCTCAATACAACGCCATATCCGATAGAAACAACGGTAAACATTTAAAAAGATCGGCATTCGATATCGGTACAATCGCTCGAGCTTCCTTGATTCTCAGCAAGAAAGCTTCTGCGTCGCTACCCCGTTTCCCCGAGAAGTGCAGGTTCCATTTTCGCATTAGATTGTATGCTTCCGCGGTAGATGCGCGCGAAGGGCGAGAGTCGGGTGGACGGAATGAAGGATATTGCCGCGTAGGGCCCTGGTTACCGTCTCTTTCCCCTCGGGGTTCGCCTATTTTCACCTCTCCATAGGAGAAAAACATAGGTGACCTTGGATCCGCCGAGGTATCTCCCTCCAAGAGGGTGGTTTGACTCGGGGTGGCGCCCTCCTCGGTCGACATCGTGCCCGCGGTTGCGATAAAATTACCGTGGGTCTCTTCCTCGTATCGTAGGAGCCGCGCGCGTAAAACCGGCAAGATTCCTTGCGTGCTTAATCCCCTATCCTCTAAATGTTGTCGCGCCTGTTCTACAGTTAGACTGTGTATCCACTGGTGGAGGTCGGTATCCTTTCTCATGTGGAACGGTAGAGCAGACAGGGGGAACAAAAATTCGATTCGGTATCAAGTCACGGCAAGGTACTCCGAATCTCAAACAATATCGCCAAGAGTAGTTCAATAACCCGTAAATAACTTTCTTCGGCGGTACAAGCGATATCTCGACGAACACGTGAGAATTCGGTAACGGTATCAAGAGAAAAAAAAAATCGAATTCGGTAGCGGTATCCAAATTTTGAGAGAAGAAAAAAAAACTGTTATGTGGTGTCGAAAAGTTAAAGTTAGAAAGGAAAAGAGGACACCAAAAAAAAACAATAACACGACCCAATGACTTAAGAAAATACAAACCCGAAATATAATCGAGATCAAAACAAAATTCGAAACAATGTGAACTTGAGCTAACCGACCGGCACGTTAACCAAAATGTTGAGCAACCTTGATGTTAATTCGAAAACAATTGTTGCCGGTAGTCTGAGAGGATAATAGAAAGACACGAAAAAAAAACGCGATCGATAATATAATAGTGGCAGTGAACTTGAAAAAGAAAAGAACGAAAACTTTCAATATAATCGGTATTAGTCGTAACAAAAGGAAAGTCAAGCGTCTATTGATGGAAAAGCAAACAGAAACGATAAACGACCAAACGGTATCGGTAGAGCGAAAGAGCGCAAAAAAAATGATAATATATAAGACTATAATAGATATAATAATATATAAATAATAGCGGTTATTCGAATAGCTGGTCTAAAGGTAGCGTTTCGGCGGTATTAAAGATTTATCTACATGTTTATATCATGCCGAGGTCGGCAGCGTGCGCGAAAGAGAGAGAAAGAAAAGGAAAAAGAACACACCGCTTAGCGATCCGGCGCGCGTCAACACAACGCGCGGTAAAGCGAATATTTTGGGTGGCACACAAATTCCAAGGTTACCAGATAAATTTTCAAACCATAAATTTTTCGAAATTGGACAGATACTTTACTTACGGATACGGTATCTCTCCTTTAACCTTTTACCGGACTCACAGAACACCAAAAAAAATTTTCACTGTAATTGAAGGATTAGTATACGACACAAAGACACAAGGATTATAGGTATTCACTATATGGGCAAAAAAATTGACAATCGGACAACACTCACTCTCCAGATCTATCTTTCTCTACAATATAATTGATTATTCAAAAAAAATTTTCTACTTCGGTAAAGTCTCCAACGGCGTGGGCCCCACGTTGGGCGCCAAAATTTGCGACGCTGTTGCCAATCTCGGACACGCCGATTCCGAGGGAACAGCGTGCAATGGTGAATAGAGCGGTAGCAAATCGGAAAAGTCGGTAAACGGTAATCCGGCGGGATCTCGATATCCAAAATAACGAAATCGATATTAGTTATTGGGCGCCAGGCGCGATTCCTCGCACCACGGTAACGATATTATACTAGCGATACGGGATACAAGTCCGGCAGCTCCATATATGGCAGAGGGGCGCGATTCTTGAGTATCACAATGGATAGATTCTGGAGTGGAGGGGGAAAAGCATTCGATATACACTTTTCTATAATTAATAAACACTTATATTTAACATATATCACACTATAAGGACATTCACAATTTACACGATAATAATAATGGAGTTACAGCACAGATTAATTTTCGCTCGGAAACAATGCTCGGTAGATGATATAATCGCGATACACAACGGATTCGTAGTGAAAATAACTACGGTAGCGAACAATAGGTGCGAGAAGATAAGCGCGATATACAAAAACTCAGGAATGCGATCGCGGCATTCCTCCCGTGCACGAGACTAATGTCTTCACAATCGATATATCGGGATGTCGGAATATTCGTCGAACGGTACTTACGGTGTGTTTGAGAAGGCTCAAGTGGCCCACGGAAAACTTGATAACGTTATTATATAATACGGTATTTACGGAATCTTCACGAAAATTGAATACACGGTAATTTCGCGGTATTCGTACGACTCTCGCAGAGTAAAACGCAATCTTAATACGGTAACGTTAACTCGCAGAGAGCGACCCCGCGCAAATTCCGAAGCTCCTTCACGCGATCTTAGAATTCTAACAAACGAAACGATACGGTATGCTGTGATACTTTAACCCACGGCACGGTAATACACGACACTAGCTGGATCGGGAACAATTACTACTCACGAACTACCCGAGTGGCGGCTTACAATTATTTCGCAGGGCTGATCGACGGTCGTCCTGGAGTCCTTCCCACTCGTTCGGTACGCCAGACAGAAGTGACTCTCCGAGAGAGAATCCTTAGGTCCCTCGAGTTCTGCGCCGATTTCCCGCGCATCCTATCGATATTCGGTCGCCGTGGGGCTGCCGGGATCCGCCCATCGATCCCTCGGCGCCCTCGTCCTTGTAACCGGGATTTTCGTAGACTCGCTTCCCGCTCTTTCCGGTATCGTGGCGGTATCACCTCAGAATTCTTGATTTCCGGGGTTTGAATTGGCAGGCTGGCCGGGCCGTCATCCAATCCTCCCCGCAGGTTTTTATGGGCTGACATAGGGCCCTCCCCTCACTCTGCAGCATGAGGGGGCCCCTCGGTATCCTTTAGCGCTTCCAGCAGATCTCTAGAATAGTTTATAGTTTAGATAATATCTCGGGATGGCGGTAGCGACGGGAACTCGATACATGACCTTCGGCACGGTATTCGGTACGGTAGTTTCCTCCTTGGATCTCCGGAATCTTGCTGCACATTTCGGTGAGGGATCCTCCACTCAGTTAGTCGTTTCACGGTTATTTCAAATCACGTTCGCTCAATATGGTAACGCAGGAAATTTTATACAAACAAAAATTAAAATAAAATAAAATATAATTTTATCGCTTTACGGTCGCTATCTCTCAGGGTGCGAGAAGCAACCCCAGGACGGCTCTACCCCCCCCCCCCCCCGGTCGAGCTATTGCCCTTGTGACGGCGCTCAAAAGGCGTCACGTCACAAACTATTTTCTCGTTGAATCGCGCGCGCGGGCGCGCGCGCGCGCACACACACACACACACACACACACACACACACACACACACACACATGTATATATATATATATGTATATTAAAGGCTGTCGTTGGTCCTCGGATGGAGTTTCTGGATATTGTACCAGAATGGCCTGGTAGTGCACACGATAGCCGAATTTTTCGAAATTCATTATTATATGTGCGACTTACTGAACAACGATTGAACGGTATACTTGTTGGAGATAAAGGATATCCCTGCTTACCTTTCTTAATGACACCAATACACAAATGCTCAAACCAATGAACAAGAAAGGTAAGTCGCTTTAAGGAAAATATTTGAAAATATTTAAATATAAAAGATTCATTTACTTTCAATTATGTTACTATATTGCAGGTATAATGAAATACATATTAGAACTAGGCTAATCGTGGAAAGAACTTTTGGCACGTGGAAAAGACGGTTTCCTTGTTTGGCAAGAGGATTAACAACAAAACTTCTTTGCTCCACTTCGATTGTTGTAGCATGCGCTATACTTCACAATATGTCGTTAATATTAAATGATGCATTACCTGAGGAAGACGAATTTGACATTCATGAAGAAATGCATGTACCAGATGAACCTAATTTTCATGCCATTGATGGATTCGCTGCTCGTGAAGCACTAATTAACCGTATGTTTAGTTGAAATGCTGTTAATATCTAATAATGAATATATTAATAAGACTTTCATATAAATAAAATAACAGTAATTGTGAAAAAAGCATTTGGATTTTATATAAATAATAAATTTATTTTATGCAATACAAAAATAAATAACATTAATTGTACATCCTCAGTAACAAAAACAAAAAGCTTATTTAATAAACACATTGTTTGTAAACTCTTTAATTAATGAACAAACAATTGTTCCGGGTGTCAAAAAAACTTTGAATAAACTTTTAAATTATATTATACCCTCAGTAACTGAAACGAAAACTCTATTAAATAAACGTATTCCTTATAAACTCTAATTGATTAACAAATTAATGTTACCAAGTTACAAAAAAAATAATAATTCTGTATAAATATAGTCTTTCAAGAATCAAATTAATATTTTTTTTCTTTAAATAAGAATTCCGATAACTCTGCAGTAGCAGTAGCTGTACGGATTTCTAAAGCATACTTTTCTGTAAGATCCTTTATTTCCATTTTTTGTTTTTGCAATTCATGGTTATATTTCACTTTTGCTAATTCTTCTTCTTTATGCATTATGCGCTCAATGCGCTCCGCCTTAAGAATTGATTCATTATTGTTGTCGCATGTTGTTCGCATATTTTTCTGTTTCTTTCGCAATGACATTACTAGAATGTATAATTACAGTAAGTCTATATTAAAACAGTAATATATTAATATTAAATATATATTTATAACGTTTCTTACCAATGTTATCAACATCTTCTATCGCACGTGTTGAAGTCGAGTTAGTTGTCAAAGTATTCGAATCAGTTGAAAAAGTATCCGAAGAAATATTTTCAATATTTTCTTTGTCAATATCTACCAATTCTTCATTATCATTAATGAAATTATTGTCATCTTTAATTTCCTCTATTAATTGTTCTGGAGTAAGCGTTTCATCAACAATTATCTCTTGCCGATCTGAAAAAATAAGTATTTGTTCTCAATTTGTTTTATTTTTTCCCATTTATAATATTAAAAAAAATATTTTATATAAAAACCTTTTAACATTTCAAGGGACATATTTGATGAGAAGACAACTGGTGCTGTGGCCATTAAATGAGGTATTATCTCCGCTATATCAGGATCAATTTCAGCCGAGGTGGGTTCTGGGCCACCACCTGTTGCTAATCGTGCCTGTTTTTCCTTGGTAATAGCATCTCTCTGTGTAGACTTTAGATTACTCCAAAATTTTTTTAATTGTTGGACGTTTCGCTGCAATAATAAAGTATAATAAATAATATTATTAACATGAGTG
Source organism: Prenolepis imparis (assembly GCF_030444845.1). Lineage (NCBI taxonomy): Eukaryota > Metazoa > Arthropoda > Insecta > Hymenoptera > Formicidae > Prenolepis > Prenolepis imparis. The sequence goes on along the minus strand of NW_028141357.1, from coordinate 41,266 downwards.
TAAAGCTAGCAAAATTTGCCAGTGAATGATTTGATTTTTGCAATTTTTAAGAATGTAAATATGTAATCAATATGTAATCCGGGGGTTTTCTAGAGTAAAACATAATTTATATATAAATAGTAACCTATACATATTTACTTAACCTATAATGCTATGTTAAAATTACTTTTTCAAAAATTTATAAAGTGCCGTTTAAACAACAGTTTTAATTGTTAAAAATATAAAAATCTGTATCTTTACTGAAATTAATGACGATGCATTGTATAATTCACATATTTTATTCCAGGCTTCTTCCTTATCCTTTATTGTAGTAATATCACTTTTTTTCTTTTCAATGATATGAGCAAATTTTTTTACAATTTGCAGAAAAAATCTTTTTTCTACATCCGTATAATGTTTCCTTGTAGACATCTTTGATATAATATAAAATTATTTATTTATATTTTTTTCTTCTTGTAGGACACCACGATGACACTAATGTGGGCATGGATACAAAAACATAAGAGTTTCCTCGGACTCTCCGACGCTACTATTATCTGATTGGCTGTTATATCAGAAAAATTCCGGAAACGGCCGAACATAAAATAAGATCATCTTAAGTATTTACTCGGTTAAGAAATTCTTAATGGTTAAAACATTCCATTTTCTTAAATAAGACAATCTTATTTCACGATTATGAATTCACAACGTCTTAAGATCGTCTTATTTAAATAAGGCGATCTTAATAAAGAAATTCTTAAGTCCATGCTTAAGAACGGACTATGAATACGGGCCTATGTCCTCAAGAAAAATCAACCCCTCATTGAAAATCTCCTCTGTGAACTAAACTTCACTATTGTTTCTTTGCTGTCGAACCCGATGTAAAATATCGTCGCATAGGTGTGTCCGGAATGCATTCCATAATTCCAAAGGATTAGACATTTCACAAAACATTAGCATAATGCCAAATAACTCTCTCATTTTGTGTGCACTTTCCGAAATAGCTGCATTTGACAAAGTGTCTCGCCAGTGAGTGTCACTCTCAAGCAAGTTCCGGGCTTGGCACGCCGCGCGATAAGTAGGCATTATTTCACCATTCACCGTCTTTAAGTCATTAAAAGATGTCGGTCCCCTGACATGATGTAGGAGTAGTCTTAGGTAAAAGCATTCTGAATAATTAGGGTGTATAGTATACACTCGCCCTATTGCTGTGTCCCGCTTTATACCTGGGTAATCATCTACATCTTGGCCTCGTTTTCTTCGTTGCCATTTTTTGTTAGACCATTTATAATAAGCCGGTACTTCGTGATAAAGCAAAGTCTTTGCAAATTCATCAACCACACACAGAGCAAAGAAGACTCTCAGAGTGGTCTGAGGTGGATTTTTTATAACTTGCTGTAGATTTCCTTCAGTAAAATACACTCTTTGCCCATTTTCTAAATGGACGGATAAATGGACAACTGTAGGGTAGCGCTCGTGAATAGAAAATCCTAGTATTCTCCAGATACCTTCAGAGGTACTCAAATATCTGCCATTCAAATAGTTCTGAACCTCATCTCTTTTATTTTCAACGGTAAACGTAGCCGCATCGTTACCTTTATTAATATACTTACATATGTATTTGATTGCCTGCACGGAATGGCAATATTCAACGTTGATGTGTGCAACAAAACATCTGGAGAGAATCAGACAATATGGTACTACCCACTTATTATCAACTATGAAGTTACTATGCGATATAGTATAAGTGTGTCCACCGTCAACCGGACATCTTCTTCTGTACTTAGGGTATCCATCATCGCCAGTTTGTGTATGTTGAAGAAACTCACGTGGATATCTTTTTGAACAGGTACCGTTTGACATGCAAGGTGAGGAGGAATTGACGGCTCCACATGGACCGTGGATCATATTCTTGCATACTATGTTGTAAAGTAATGGATCTTCATTTTTATTGGGTATTTCAGTTGAAATAATGCTATCTATTTCATCAGATCTTATTTTGTCGACTAACCAAATTAAAATATGAGCATGAGGCAAACCCCTCTTCTGCCATTCGATTGAAAACATGTAGCACCGAAAATGTCCTTCTTTGTTATGATGTTCATAAGTTGTTGTACTTTTAGGTGAAACACTCTCGAAACAATGTCGTGTCTTTCACTTGGACATTGACCGGGATACAAATCTGTTTTAACTTCAGGCCATTCTGGGTTGCACGTGAAGGTGATAAATAAATCAGGCTTTCCGTAATTACGAACGTATGTAAGGGCATCCTGTGTACGCTCATGGAGATATCTAGGCGATCCCGTAAATGTGGATGGTAAAATAACTAGTTGCCCTATATCCGTCGGATTAGAGTCTTCATTGACAGCATCTCTCAAGTGTATGTAATTGTCAGCTCGTAATGTTTTTTGATGTGCCCGAATAAAATTTAATCGTTCAGTAATCATTTTTGCAGCCATGTCAACACAATATTGATTGAATAGCTGGCCATATCTGTGTAACGTGTTAAAGCTATTTTCTTTCACCATAAGTTTATACGCATAGAACTGCATACAGGATACCGTTTTGCGAGGATTATTTTGTCCAGTGATTGGTACTATTTGTGGAATGCTGATGTTGTAACCATCTTCGCCTTTTATGTATATAAGAGGGTACTGCATTGGATCGTAAGAGCGGTGAAGTTCAGATATCCTTTTAAATGTACTATCGCGTGATCGCAGCACTATATCTCTAAATCCGCAGTCTTCGTCAACCATCAACACTGCGACTTCGCTAGTTGTTGGAGCATTATACCGACCTCTGTGTTCACCAAGCGGCCGCTGTTCGGCATTAATTACAATTTTATAGTTATTTTTGTTAGGTGGCATTTGTTCAATAGCTGTTGTAAAGCTACGCACATAACTATTATTGTCACGAAAAATCTGTTGTAAGGTTTGCAAAATTTCTCTTTTGAGGGATGGTGCAGAATCATGTCGCAAAGTTAATTGTTCGTCTTCAAGAGTGAAATAAATTTGTAGAAATTGAGCTCTTGTGTCTGATGGAGGTAGTAGACTGCCAATCAAATGATAAATTTGGCCATGCACTTTATACGTTGGCATATAGTTACCTTCTCTAACTTCTTTACTTCCGAAAGATGTAATTGCAAAACATCCGTTGTATTTTCGAATGTTCTTCTGAAAATGTATTGATCTTGGATCCGTTCCAATAAGTAATTCTTTCAGAGTTCTTTGTGGTTCATCAATATCATTTAGTTGGACCTGTCCATTAGAGCAACAAAGTCCCAATGGCTCTTTGGACCATTTTTTGGCGCCACAATGATTATAAACTTTTTCCATTTTTCCCATAGAAAAAGCGGAATGAACCAAATAATCATTACTTGGTTGGTAACAAAACGCAGATCTAGGTCCAATGATAGAATTGGATGCATTTCTTGCCTGATTTACTTGACATCGTCGACGCTTTAAGCGTTTCTCTCTCTCCGAACCAGTCTCGGCAACTCTAACCATGGTGTATCGAATTCTTCTTCCTTCTAAATGCATTTCTCTTTCAGCATTCGTTTGAGAAACTCTGAATTGAGCAATTCGCAATCGGTTTTCTTCTAAGCACTCTTCCCTTTCAATATTTGATTCGCTAACTTTAACTCGAGACATGCGTAAACGCGAGTCTGACAATCGTGCTTCCCTTTGAGAAACACTTTCTCTAACGTTCTAGCTTGTGCTAAACGTCGAGCATTGGACGACGATCGGGAAAGTTGTGATTTTTTTACTTTAGGCATTTTCAAAAAATGTACAAAGTAATTAAAGGAAAACAAAATAATTCCCTATAATTATATTTACAACTAAAGAAGTATTAAAAAGTATTATACAAAATCCATTATTAAAAAATGTATGTAAATTCTAAAATCTTATAATCGCGGGATAAAATCTTTACAGCAAAAAAAGTAGTGAAAAATATTAAACAAATAAAGTAATTCCTTCTAAAATTTTTAAAGCGTCGAATTTTTTACCGTAGGTGTCACAATACCTACATAGAAATTTAAAAAACGCAATTCTCGCTTAAAAAATTTAATTAATATCTCAGTTATACTTTAAAGGGACCACAACCATATGGTCGAAAAAGTTGTAACTTAGACAAATTTATTGGCTAGTTTTGGTCGATTAATTTAACTACCTTGTTGATTAATTATTATATTAATAAGTTCCTTATCTGTTTTTCTCTCTCTAATTAATGAATCAATTTTCTTGAAACCGGAAACGGATCTTTAACTTTTATTCTTTCTTATCGAGATACTTCGTCATTAATTTTACATCTTTTCCTAAAACCGATAACAAAATGTTTAATTTAATTTTTTTATATAAATAGACTATCATTAAATAATGATTTGTATTGAATTTGACAAAGATCCATATAAAAAAATAAAATTTTATATACAATATAAATTTTTACCTCGATTAATCTTCGTCAAATATCGAACCTCGATTAAACTGCGCCAAATATCGAACGGATTTGTATTTTTAATAGTTAAATCTATAAATTTTTATTTTATTTTTAAATAATATTTCACCAAAATATTATTTATTCTTTAAAAATATTTTCGATTAAACATTTCAGTTAATATTGACATAGTCATTGACATCAGACATTAACAAATGAAAATTACATCTAATATACTTCATTCTAAACTAATCGATCATAGCGATACTGTTTCTAAATTTTTAATCTATATTTATTTATATTTATTTTACTTTTTAATATATATACGCGCGAACACGGGTTAAATTTTTTGAAAAATGTCTGTGGTTGCTCTAAATGCTTCCGTAAATTTTAAGATATCGAGATACATTTTTTTATATAAATAGACTATCATTAAATAATGATTTATATTGAATTTGACAAAGATCCTTTAAGGATGGTTGATATTGAATTTGGCGATGATCGTTGAAAAGATTCATTTTTTATGAAAATTGTTTTGATGTATTTCCATGTTTTTTTAAAAATGTACGTATGTGTGTGTGTGTGTGGGTTTTGATGTATTTCCGCGCTTTTTAAAAATGTCCATGTGTGTGTGTGTGCGCGCGCGCGTGTGTGTATATGTTTGCGTGTGCGTGTGTGTGGGGGGAGGGGGTGAGGGGGGGGGTGAGGGGGGTGAGGGGGGTGAGGGGGTGTATTATTTAAAAAAACCACCCCCGTAGTAGCCATCCCCGAAAAATTTGCAAAATTTTGGTACCAATTTCGAGAAAATCGATCCAGTAATTTTTAAGTTAACAACGTTCAAACATACACCACCCGTAAGAATTTTATATATTAGTATAGATATATAATTAATTTCTAACAGTTATGTATGTGTTATAATATTTTTGGACTATAAAAATTTATTTAATACTAATCTTATGTTAATGTTGCACCAAAATCAATTAACATAGAGCATTATTGTTTCAATGTTGTACTTTTTATCATTATATATAATATTTTGCATAAATATCAACATAAAAATAAAAAAAAAGAGCAATTTCGTGAAAATTTTTAAAAGGTTCTATAAAAATATTATTTATTTAAAACAATTTTTGTAAAACTTTCCTTCTTTATATAATAAAATTTAATTTATGCTTACAGAATATCATTGCGAGAAAGTATCGTCGGAAAAGAGAAAATGTGATCGAAATGACCAACATATTTCTTGGGTAGATTCTTAGTTTGAATGTTAAATACTTCAAAATCAATTTCTTTGCTGCTTTTATGTTTTTCTCGCATATTGTATCATTTTCTCTGAACTATCGGTACCTTAAAGTAATACGCAATATTTGAGAATGAAAAAATAATTTTGTCTTAAAATTTATTATTATACACACATTTTTATATAATTTATTCTTTATATTCTTACCTATTATTGTCGATTTACTTTCAAGCTTTGGCAATAAATAATTTTTGGTGATATTTCCAAAAGCACAATTCACTTCCATACATTTTGTTGGAACAGAGAATAGTTTTTTTTGTGATACTATTCTCATTAGCTCTTCAGCATATCTCAGCATATGTTCTTTTATGGCCAGCTCCGGATTGAATTCCATATCTTTTTATCAATGAAAATAACTAACACTCAAAAAAAAGAACACACGAAACACACTACTACAATATTTTATTATTTTCTTTTTGGATTTTTGTTCACCGAACGAAGTTCACTTATTGTAAGAGAATAAAATAATAGATATTACGAAAATTTCTGATAATATACGGTAACAATACACTTTGCACGATAGAATGCTATGATGTAGCTAGGACACGTTATGCGTTATAGTTATAGAAATAAAAGCCCGAGAAATTTTGACCTTTTTATATACTCTTCCCTCCTTCTTCTTCTTCTTCTATTGGCTCTACAGTCCTTGAAAGGCCTCGGCCTGCTGTACTATTCGTCGCCACTCTTCCTGCAATCTCGCCAGATCTTCCTCATTCCTTGTCCGCGTTTGTCTTCGTAAGTCCGTCCGTGTTCCGAGGCTTTGTTTAGCTTTCTTAATATGTTGTCTTTTTACTGGGTGGGGTTGTTAGCCCCACGCACAACCCTCCTCCTTTCTCAACCTGGCTTGGGACAGGCTATGGCAGAGTTACTCTACTTCTCTCCACTCAGGTACAAACAGTGAACAGCGGGGAAACTAGCGAACAGTGGGGAAACAACAAAGTGGGAGATAGCTATGGTGTATGTTCGACACAAGCACTAACTTATAGAAAATATATGTGTGTGTAAAATCCCTAAAAAAAAATATTTAAAAAAAAATATTATATTTGTAAAATTTTGTAAAAAAAATTATAAAAATATATAAATTTGAAAAAGCTTGTTAAGAAATTGTTAAAAATTAGCTTTTCAAGAACGGATATAAAATCAATTTAATTAATCAAGTATGTAAATAAGTTAATTATGTGTTATTAATTTATAATTGATTCAAAATAAAGGAAAAATTAGGATTTTATTTTAATTCTCGTAAATGCGGTATATGTATGTAATATGGTTTAAACAAAAGTTTTATTTTAAGCAAATTTTCAGTAGTATAAAATGATCTTATTGAAGTAAAATACGAAATCTGGATACGCTTCAGCTACGCATTAAAACGTATACATTTTTGCAAATGTTTTATTTCGACAAATTATAATAATAATTTACGAATACATAGCTTGACATTAATTATTTTATATTATTTTCAAGAATTAAATTTTATATATGTAAAAATAAATTTTTAATCGTATATAAAAAGATACAATAAACGCTGAAATATTTTAATAAAATACAGATGACAGCTAAAATTTTTTTAACATTATATACATGCTATTGGTAACATGTCAAAATCAATAGTGTTAATTTTTTTACGCATATTTATTTAACATATTGTACATGTATTTGTCGTGCGCGGGGCAGGATTATGCATCAAAGATTGTACTGCGTAGGGTATAAAGCTATTTATTAATAAAGAAACTTCTCGATCCGAGGATGTGCGATTTTGCTACATCGCGAGCTGAGTACATTTTATGTGTAGAAAGAAGAGACTTTCCTTCGAAAGCAGGCGAAACACCTTTTCGTTCCAAGTGATTGCTTTTGAGAATGAGTGCGCCAAATATTTGAGTGAGTCATTCAAAGTATCCCGCTGGGCCCACCGTATGTATTAAGCGATTAAAAGCGGGGCCTTAGTTTAATACGTTAAAAGTTGACGGTTAAAACATGTGGCAAGTGTATGCCGCCAGATATTATATATATAATATTATATATAAATATTGTAATTATATTATTCCAATATATATTTTAAAAAAATTGAATGAGTTGATTAAGGAATCTAATGTTGTATTCAAACAAATCTCTATGGGATTGTAAAATAATTTCTATATATCTTTTTTCTATTTACTTATATTAATATTTAATTTTTGATGCCGAGTAATTGCTGAATATCACAAGAATATAGCAGATCACATATAAAGGAATATTTTAAAATTTTGAAAAATTGATTTTACTTTTCTTAAATTTTTTTAAATGTTTATAATATCAAGAATGAATCGTTAAATGAGATTTCGTAATCACACAAGCAGAGATTTTCGAGCAAGATGTATGTTGAGCCAAGTGGCATTTTAAAAAATGCACTGTGCTCATAAATTACAAATAAATAATCAAAATAAAATTTGTTTGAATTAATAAAGAATTTGTTATATAAATTCGATAAATCGATAAATCTTTTTTTCATGTTATATTTGCATACGTAAGAAACTTTGATTAGAATAGCATTTTTCTTAAAATTATGTCTTTTCAATCGTTTGACGCACGATCTTTAAGAAGTTATTGAATCGCTTGATTTTTATATTTTTAGCAAATAAGAATTTTATACATATTTGATTATGTTGTTAAAATTAAATTTATGTAATTTTTTTAGTTTTTTTTTTTTTACTTAAGAAATATAATTTTTATTAAAAATATATAAATAAGAGAATAATAATCATTTACTTGATATAATTTGATAATAAGTCTGAGAATAAGAATAAGAAGCTGCACTACTCAAATAAAAAATATATTTATTTCTTACTTATTTTTTTGTAACAAAGAAGTTTTCATCATAACTCAATAATAACGAATATGGAATAATGACAATAATTATAATGAGAGAGACCGAAATAACTTATAAAAACATTCTAACTAATAAATATAATAAATAAATATGATTTTTTAAAACGACCAATAGAGCCAAGCACGAAAATTAATTCTAATTTTTAGAACTGTATCTCTTGGTTTGAGATTACTAAGTTCCATCAATTCATAATCCTCGAACTTTACAACGGGAAAATAGGCGAGAAAAATATAGGTCCTTCAAGTCCCGCTGAAGCGGGAATTGAACCCGCGTCTTTCGTTTGCCGGGCGACTGCTCTTGCCAACTAAGCTATTCAGACCCTTTCGATCCTATATTTTTCATTTTGCCTTATAATGGATGTTAGTAAATAGCGCCATGAATTAGGCCCAGACGCAAATAAATAAATTTAAAAAATATTTTTATCGGCTCTCAGTATTTAATAAATATAATAAATAAATATGATTTTTTAAAACGACCAATAGAGCCAAGCACGAAAATTAATTCTAATTTTTAGAACTGTATCTCTTGGTTTGAGATTACTAAGTTCCATCAATTCATAATCCTCGAACTTTACAACGGGAAATTTATTATATTTATTAAATACTGAGAGCCGATAAAAATATTTCCTGGGATCTCGCTGTTCGGTCCTCGTGGTTCCTCGAAACTTTAGATTCTCGTCCTTCTTTGCTTTGATTCCATGCAGCAAAGCTATCAGGCAAGGTAAGAGCTCATGCAAGCAAGCAAGCAGGAATTCCATGCGTAATTGACAAAAGAGCGGGCATCCACAATGCGAGAGCTCCGTGTCGCAAGTGAGTACGAGAGCGGTCCGTGCGAGAGTGAGTTCCAAAAGTCTCCCTATAAGCGTATAGCAGACCCAGCAAAAAGCTCGCAAATTCTTCACGAGGTATCATCGGTGGATCGACGATGGCAGCACCGATAAGTGAGTCGAATTATTGATTACACAGCCGATCGCGATCCACCGACTTCTCGTGACAATCGATAACATATAGTAAATCTATATTTATTAACCTTACATCTAAATTATTAACGACGATAGACAAAATACAGAAAAGAAAAAACCCGACCCTAAATTATTTCTAATTACTTATTAATTAACTAAAGTGAGCGCCAAACAATAATAATTAGTAGGAACAATAAGAAAATAATAAAAAACAGATATATGGAAGAAATATTACACTTTAGGAATATTATGAAAAAAAAAAAAAACGGAAATTATTAACCGTTTAGTTTTGAAGAACACAATAATAAAAAAACTCTTTTTTATGGTTATTCGACGTGGAGGATCGATTGAAAAGGATGAGCTGCTATTGTTCTGTGTGTGTGAAGAACAAAATTACTTGAAGTTTTTATATATCATCATAGGTAATCAGATGTTTTAACTTTGACTTATGTTAGAGTATAAAATTTTGAATTGTACTGTCGGAAGACGACTACCTTAAAAATATCTTTTAATGCTTTTTTGTGTTTTTTTTTTATTAAAAATGAAGAAAGCAAACCAATATGTGTGTTCATCAGAAAAAATAGCTTACCTGCTAAATAGCTTTATTCTTGCTCGAACGAGTCGATATTTTCCATTCACGATGTTTCCAATATATATCGAGAAAGCCTAACGTACGATAAATCATGATAAAAATATGCCTGCATTCTATTGTTTATACCTATTTAAGTATGATTTTGCATATCGCTGTATTTTGCATATCCCACTCTAAAGAAGCGTACATCCTCGCTTCCATCTCGACTGTAAATTTGTCTATCTTCTCTTCATTCATGATCATTCTTTACTTATTGTTAGTGTTGCAATATTTGATATTTTAATTTCTTAATAACAATTATTATTAAGTGTGTGTGAGATGAGAGGAGATGTCATTCAGTGTCAACTGAAGAAAGTATCTTCAAATGTCATCCGTCAACTTGCAATTTGAAGTGAGGTGAAATATTCGCAGTCATATTCTTTTTTCTTTTTACTAGAACAATACAAACGCGCGCTACGCGCGCGCCATTCTTCAATTTTATATTAAAAAGAATGATATTATAAAAATGATATTTCTATATAATGTTTGTTTAAATTTGATTAACATTTTTTCACAGAAATCAGATAATTTAAGCGTTAATTTGCTAATTAAATTTTAAAATAAAAATTTGTTATAAAAATTGAAAATGTTATAAATAATACTACAAATAATATGTTTACTACTTAAAACTCAAAAAATATATTTCATTGTTTGCAGATAACTTTTATATATAAAATATGTACTATCGAAATATACAAGCAATAAATTTTTGGCTATTCTTCGAATATCAAAAATCGATACTTTGTAGCAGCGGATCCTATATGGCGCAAACTTTTATTATGTACAAATAAAAGAAGTTACACGCTTGTATCTCTATTTGGTATAAAAATAATCTGCAAACAACGTACTATTGAAAAAAACAAGCGATAAATTATTTGCTCTTTATATTAAATAAATACGAGCATGCAAATTATTATATATGTAATATACATAATATAAGTCTGCGCAGTGTAAGGTTCGCGCTACAAAGTTTTATCTTTACATATTCTAGAAAAAGCCAAAAATTAATCGAATGTTTTTTTTAATAGTACATTTTATACAGATTTCTCTAATACCAAACAGATTCAAGCGTACAAATTTTTTCGTTTAATACACATAATATAATTCTGCTTTATATAGGATCCGCGGTTATAAAGTATCGATTTTCAATATTTTTAAAAAAGCCAAAAATTGATTGTTTTTTTTTAATAGTACATTATATGCAGATTATTTCTATACCAAATAGAGCCTACAAATTTTTTCATTTAATACACATAATATGAATCTGAGTTTTAAAAAGTTCGCGGCTACAAAGTATCGATTTCTAATATATTAAACAGAGCCAAAAATTAATCTTTTATATATTTCAATAGTACATTGTCTGCACATTATGATGGTACTATCAGTATACCAGTCTACAAACTTTTTGATATAATATACGTAATAGAATTGTGCGCCGTACGGGATTCGCGGCTTAAAAATTTTAATTTTCAATATTTTAAAACGCGCCAAAAATTAATCTTTTATATATTTAAACAGTAAGTTGTCTGCACATTATGTTGGTATTATCAGCATACCAGCCTACAAACTTTTTGATATAATATACGTAATATAATTGTGCGCCGTATGAGATTTGCGGCAAAAAATTTTAATTTTGAATATTTTAAAACGCGCCAAAAATTAATCTTTTATATATTTTAACTGTACATTATCTGCACATTATGATGGTACCATCAACATACCAGCCTACAAACTTTTTGATATAATATACGTAATATAATTGTGCGCCGTATGGGATTCGCGGCTTAAAATGATTGTCAAATATCATAAATGCAACAAAATATTAATCAAATTTAATTAATTGAATGATAAATACGATATTAAGTATAAGTTCAATCTGTTTAATTGCTAACGAGCATGATACATTATGTTATTTTATTACGCGATGTTAAACTTGAATAAGCGATATTCATAATTGCAAGAAATATTGATGGACGATCATTGGAATATTACTTAATACATGCAATCGCGATTAATCTTTAATCAGTCTTTCGAAATTTGAAATTAATATGTATGTATGTCAAGTTTCCGTACACACACGTATAAATAACACACTTGAAATTACAATCGCAGTGATTACGAAATCGAAATATTGAATCGTATATAATATAAATTTAAATACACAGTAATAATTTAGACAATGGTTCAAGTACAAAAGTTACAGCCTATAATGGTTTTTGAATTTGGCGCGCGGCGCGCTGAGTGTTGACTGACGTATTTACTACGTCACGTCTTTCGTCCCTCGCGTCCTCCCGCTAGTCATGGTATCGCGCTCAATCGGCTCCGCATTTTTCACGCGTTTTTCCCGTTAAGAATGAATTCCGCGTACAAACGAATGTCGGAAGTATTGAATCGTGCCACGGGCAATTAGCATAGGAAGTATTAATTAACTCGTGCGATCACGGTTAATCAACCTACAACAGTCTGCAACCGCCGGACTACGCCGCTTTGCCGCTTTTTCACCGAATCGATCGATCTCATTGAACATTCTGTTTATTAAGAGGTATGTATCATTTCGCGTCATTTATTTGTACGAATCGCATCGCGTTCAAGCTTTTGTGCTTTGGGAAAACTATATTTTGGATGTGAGATATTTAATTAATACATAATTTATCGTTTTCAGATGATTGTGTCGCGCGCGAACCACGCGAAGTTCGCGCCGCACAATTTGTTGCATTACGTCACGACATACTACTTCACAGCGTACTACTTCACTACATATCGCGAAAAGTGGCGGATGGTTATATATCGTCGTTATTTATCCGTTGTTATTTATGCAATCCGGTGCGTAGTGCGTGCAATCGGTGTCGAGAATGCCGTACAAAGTAACGGGCGATTGTTCTATCGTATTATTTAATGCGGGAAATCGAAATCAGTAATGCCTGGTCGATGAAAATGCATCTCGGCGAACGATTTCCACAGCGACGCAACAATCAACGAGAATATGGCAGCATTTCAACGACTGGTGAGCAAATTGACTTTATTTACCTGATTATATCATCGTCATTTACCTGAAATATATAGCTAGCATATGAAAATCGCTCATATAATAATAATATAATATTATTTATAGGAACGACTTTCCGAAGCGACGCAACAATCAACGAGAATATAACCGCGTTTCAACGATCGGTGAGTAAATTGATTTCATTTAACTAATTATACCTATCATCGAATTTATATCATCGCCATTTACTTGAAATATATATTAGCCAGCATATAAAAATCGCTAATATAATAATAATATAATATTGTTTAGGATATAAATTGATTTTTGAGATTAACTCAGAAATAAATTTGCATTATACACTCGTCAACAAAATTAACGCATATGTATTTTAAGTCAAAATTTCGCATAATTTCAAATAAGCATAACTCCGCTAAAAATGATCGGATTTGAAAAAATTTTTTTTCACTGTCAAGCTTGAAGTTTCTACTTTAAAAACCATTCGTCAGATTTTTAATTTATCCTCCTCCCCCGTACGCTACTGCTTCAAAAGTAAGGACGTGTTTTGTCTCTAAAAAATTGCGTACTTTGACGCACTCCACGGAGTGGAATAAATTTTTTTCGCAAATCTTATCATAACTATCGTAAAATGTGGACTTTTTACTACAAATTAAAAAAAAAGCAAAGTTCGTACGATTTTTTTTCGCGGAGTTATTACATATGAAAGTTACCCATACATTTTTTCCATTTACCGCCAGCATTAGTATTACCCGACACGCACCACAAGGTTGCTAATTGGATTACGTGACAAGTATTTCATACATACTCATACTTTGTCTTGTCCTGTATGATATGTTTTTTACGTCAGATACTGCCACGTAAAGTGTAAAAGTAAAATTGGATACGTCAACAACCGCGAAACTTTCATCAGAAAATAAATAGTGTAACAAAATTCTCATTGACCAACCATGTCCTATTCAAACGCAGAAGCTTTAGATATGATGCTTATTTTAGGTGAATGTGGTGGTCAATTTAGAGCAGCTGCGAGGTTGTGGCAAGAACGATACCCAGATCGCACTCCCCATTCGCACAATGTTTTTTCTCGTTTGTCTAAGCGAATTACTAATAAAGGTATTATTCAACCTGATCATAATAAAGGTAGACAAATTCGACGTCAAGTTAGGGACGAAAGGACGCCAGAGATTCTTGCATTCGCTCAATTGCATCCCCATGAATCCTTAAAGCGTGTAGAACAAGAATCTGGTGTTAGTCGTAGTACAATTTGGCGAATTTATCATGAAAACAAGCTGCATTCGTACAGAATGACTCTGCATCAAGCATTGACGATTGCCGATTTTTGAAACAGACTCGAATTTTGCAACTGGATACGCCAACAACCGCGAAACTTTCATCAGAAAATATTATTTTCTGATAAAAGCACATTTACGAGTGACGGCTCTGTAAATACTTGGAACTGTCGTTACTGGACACAAGAGAATCCTCATTGGTTTCGAGAAATAGACCATCAACATATTTGGAAAATCAACGTTTGGTGCGGAATTGTTGAAAAACATATTGTTGGACCGTTTTTCTTTGAAGGAAATCTAAACGGTTTTCGGTACACTAATTTCCTCGAAAATGATCTTCCACCTTTACTTGAAGATATTCCTCTACAATTACGCCTAAACATGTTTTTTCAGCAAGATGGGTGCCCAGCGCATACATCTAGAGTTGCCCGTGAACGACTAAACGACATGTTTCCAGATAAATGGACAAATATGGCCCACATAATTGGCCACCACGATCACCGGATCTAACTGTTCTCGACTACTATTTGTGGGGAAGAGTAAAAGATCTGGTATACCGCGAACGCCCTACGACAAGAGATGATATTGTTACGTTCAGACTCAAGGAAGGAAGAGTCGAAAGGAAGGATGTAACTACCTAAGTCGAACAACGCCAGGTAGTGCGTTTGTTCGAGCCGAACGAACGTCTGGGCCCAAATAGATCAACGACCGCAAGGGTCGCTCTTACTCTATTTAAAGGGCCGTTCGCTCGGTGGTCCCTTTTCGGCAAGAGAATTTAATCTCTTTTGCGCAGGATGGGACCTTGTGCGATCTCGGTTTACGGGAAATAAGTGGGAACGGTTTATAAATTAACAGAAACCATTTACGTTACAATTATACCTTTATTTTAAATAACGCAACAAACGAAATTCTATACATAATGATAATATTAATGATAATCAGAGATGTTCTCTAATGAAAGTGTGAGTGTATGTGTATGGGTCGCGGGTGATACATTAGTACGGAAGGCGTCAATCGAGACAACGAGGGAAAGTGTTTTGTGTTGACTATTCTAAGGTCTCGATTGGCTGATACAATTATTTTTATCTAACATGGATATCTATGTGTACATATGCATGTGTGTGTGTGTATATATGTGTTCCACGGATTTTACGAGAGGAATTCGATAGTGGAGCGGGGATAGAACCTTAATAGGAGCTGAACGGGGACCCCTAGTGGACGTTTGAGCCCAGGAAAATACCAAGGGATTATCCTATCTATAGGTGCGTCGATTAAAGCAAGACGCAGGGCCTCATGTTCTACTGGGCCCGGTCCGATTACGAAAGAATCCTCGGGGACATCTGCTAATTCTGGTAACTGGTCAATTAACCAGTCTCGGAATTCTTCTTCCGTGAGTTCTTTGGTTTCTTCCTAAGGTTCGAAGGAAGTAGGGGAGGGAGGAGGAGAATCCCCGAGGATGATAGTGGAAGGAGCTGAGAAAAGGGACCTCGGTGGTTCGGAGAAACAAGGGGGGAGCGGGGATGAGATCCGCTGAGATTCGTCGGGTGACTCGGGTGAATCGCGAAAGAAGGGAGAGGGACTCCGCTGAAACTCAGCGGGGGACTCAGGTGGATCTTGGAAAAAGAGGGAAGGAATGCGCTGAAATTTAGCGGGTGGTTCGGGAGAATAAGAAGGGAACGAAAATCGGGAATCTCCTTCTGTTAGTTCGAGTGGGGAGGGGGAGGGGATTCGTGGAGTTCCTTGGATTTCCGGATTGGAAATGGAGGAGGTGTTAGGTTGATAGGGAGATATGGGTGTGTATATATTAAATGTGGTATTCGAAAAGTTATTGGATATGCTAGTGTGCTCCTGACTCCATCTTTCTAGTGTCTCGCGAGTTAGATGGAGATCGTCGCGCAATCCCGCAGTAGCCCGAGCCAATTCTCGCCTCAACCGACGGTTTCGACGGTTTCGCGCTGATTTAGCTGCCGCTCGCGAGGATCGTTTGCGGAGTTCGTTCACTATGGGAACGAACGAAATAAGGAATAACTGATAAGGGGGATTTATCAAGAATATTTCTCGGAAATTCTTAGATCAAGGGATAATGTAAAATATTTTTATATAAATGTTTCCTCATTTATTTCTCTGTTCTTTAAATTAAATAAAGTTGAAAAGAAGCGAGGTGGGGAAAAGAACTTACGGATTACTTTACTAAAGCAAAGAATCCTGAGTGATTTTGAGAAAGAGGAAAAATCACAGATTACTTCGCTAACACAAAGAATCCTGAGTGATTTTGAGAAAGAGGAAAAATCACGGATTACTTTGCTAACACAAAGAATCCTGAGTGATTTATAAAAAGAGGAGAGTTAATGGGGGAGAGTTAATAAGCGTTTGTTTAAGTTAGAATTTGTACTGAGGAAGACTAAGTAAGTCGAAACGTCTACAAGTTAAGAATTTACATGTTATTAATTTTAAGAGCATGATTAAATGAATTTATTATATTATATTATATCTATTTATTTGCTCGTTAGTTGGCCTTTCACTATATTCCATTATTATTATTTATAGAGTTAATGGGATTCTAAGATAATTTTCAGAGAAGTAAATGATTGCGCTAAAAATTAGATAAATGAATAATTGAAAGATCCGAGAGTTATTCCTTTTAAAATAAAGAAATTAAAAATAAAAAAAAAATAAAATTAGGAATTTAAGAGGGTCACTTACTATTTATGGCGTGCGTCGATAAAATGTTCGGTTCAAGATCGGCCCGTTTTAGGATCAGTGGGCCTCTAGGTCTGGCTGGTATATCCGATTGTTGTTATGCCGGAAGTTCACAGAGTTTCTCACTGAGTGTTCACGCTGATCTCACACTGAGAATTCGCACTGAGAATTCTTTCGCGCACTAAGTGTTGCGGTGAAAACGCAAGGAAAACTGTGGATGTTCGACGAAGAACGATAAGTGACGCTCCGCAGAGAAGTTCGCGTTTATATCCCGGTTTTTTATTCACGCCCTCCGTTCCGCCTTTTGACAAAATCCTGCGAATAGAAATTCATAATCGCGTTTTTAATATTTTTACTTTCCCTTTCTATGGGGAGCGTTGCAAGGATCGACGAATCAAAAGTTTAGTGCAGGCGTCTGCGAATCGGAGCTCGCTTTCCCAAAAACGGGGATGTCTCGAGATTTCGATATCGGCGGCGGTGTTTGTTGTTAGTTTTTCCTATATCGCGATATTTGGCGATTGTTAGTGCCGCTTTTATCGGCGGGTTCTCGGTTTATTGCCCTCACGTGCGGCTTAGAGCTTGTTTGCTGAGAGGCAATGCGTGTGGCATCTTTTTAATCTTTATATTTTTCGCCGCTTCCTCGCGAAAATACCCGCAGGTGTGCTATCTTATTTTCCACACTTTCGTTTTCATTATTTGTTTTCCCCTAATCTTACCAGGGAAGGATTTGCTTTCGGTGCGTTCCCGCCGTCGTTGTGTTTTCCCGATTTACAATGTTTGTCGGTTTCTCGCGAGAGTTTCCGCTGCGCTTGGCACGTTTAATTTTATCAATTTGTTGTTCTAGTTTTCCCCTCAAAGGTGGGCTCGCTTTCGGCCCGCTCTCGCCGTCTTTGTGTTTTGCCGATATGTGATTTTAACTTATTATTCGCGAGGGTGTCGGCAAGAATCCGCTTTCGGCATCTTTCCGCCTGGTCTTTTTTTATTTACCGATTTTGTAATATTTATCGGTCGCTCACGATATCTGCAGCTGTCCGTTTCGCTGGACACGTTTTATTATATACGTGCCGCTTAGATTATTATTATCTCTTTTCTTCCTTTTTTATTTACCTAACAACAACCTTTTCCTTGGTCGTGGGAAAGAAAAGAATCGTGGAGTCCGCCGGACGTAACAATATGATTCGTAGAATACGTGACGCTATTGGTTCTCTAGATGCTGATGAAATTTTTCATGTTACAAATGATTTCGAAAAGAGAGTACTTAATTGCATTGAAGCAAACGGTGGACATTTCGAACATCAGGCCTAATCACATCTAGCCATATCAGCGCACCCCCCCCCCCCACATACACAACACACAAAAACACACACACATGCACCGTAGGGAGGGTTTGGAGTCGTTAACTACTGTGGAAGCGACGAACCACAGGGTCCTTATCCCTACGGGGTGCGCGCGCGCACGCACACACCCACACACCCACACCCACACACAAACACACACACCTACACACGGGATCTGATATCTGCCACGTCCTCGTCGTAGATCCTGGATTATGCCGAGAGCAGATAATGCAAAAACGTTATTTTCGCCAACACACATTTTGAAGGTTGTGTGAAGGACATAAATGACATTTTTCGAAAAAATGTTTGGTACAAAAGTTTCATATTTTTTCGCATAGAATCCGAATCTGCAATAAAAAATACCATGTTCCATTTTAAAAAATGCACTTCCGGTCTGAATCGCCTATTTCCGGCCGGAACCAGAAGTTGAAAATATCACCATTCGATAGAGCGCACCCGATTTATAAAGAAAATGTTTTTACTTTTTTGAAATAACCACTTCTCTAGTTTTTAAATGGGTGGTACGGGTGGTCTGAAACACCTTTATAATCGCATTTTTAAGAGCAGATGTTACGTTAAAATTATGACTCATATTAGTGAATAAACTTTCGCGGATCGGCATTCGCGTTGTCGTGTCTTCTAGAATCACACGAGATATCAACAGAAAGGGGTAAACATATGCCCATAATAAATATTTCACCTTATAGCTAATTACTGTTCCGGCAGTATCGCCGGGGTGAAATATATATTATGATGCAACGTTCTCGAGTCTCGTGGTTTTGAGTTTAGGCTCTCCACGACTGACTGAGACATACGTTCGTATGTTATCCCGATTTGTTAAATCCATGTGTGATTCTCGCGTAAAACGGGCTCCGATCGTAAAATTCGGGAACGCCGGTAAAAGTATCGCGCATATTAAGCAACGCACTTTCGCGGATCGGAATTCGCGTCGTCATGAATAAAAGTATCGCGCGTGTTAGTCAACGCATTTTCGCGGATCGGCATTCGCGTCGTCGTGGTGTCTGCCAGAATCTCACGTGATGTCGACAGAAAGGGGGTAGACGTATGCACATAATATAAATTTGCCTTTTATATCGACAATTGAAGGTAGACGTATGCACATAATATAAATTTGCTTTTTATAGATAGTTTTACTGTATCTGTGCAATATCGCGGCAAGTGGAGCGCGGTCAGTGCGCGAGCGAGTTAGACAAAGGAGACGGCACAGCACGGCACAAAAAAAGGAAGAAGATAAATTTCACACGACGAGAATATATTTACAGTCCACTATATACAAAAGTGCGTTTAATATTGTTCGAAGGTAGCGACAGAAAAGCGCACGACGATTGCAAGAAGTGCAATCGATAGGACGATCGAAAGTGCTTGTGAAAAAGCGTAAGAAAAGCAAAAGCGTACTAATCTCGGTCTGTGCGTGTAGAAATCGACAAGACGAGTGCGAGTAAAAGGCGCCGAACAAACGGTCTTTATCCCGCTGACCTTCGAGAAGATTCTGAGACAAAATCACAGTATTTGTGATTTTGTAATATAAAGATATCGAATCTTCTCGAAAGTCGGAGGACAAAGCCGTTTGTTTTCGTCGTTATTGTTTTCGCCCACGGAACGGTTACTCGTGAGCGATTAAACGGCGGTGATATTTAGCGCGCGAACCGCGCGCTGCGACGCGATATAGCGGGGCGCGCCGTGGTGCCATTGGCGCACGGGCGGAAAGCGCGTGTCGCCGCGCCAAATATGATTTGCGTTAATTGTCGCAACCGGATGCGCGCTCGTTGCTAAGAGAACGCGCATCCGCGTTGCACCTTACACACACACATATGAGCACACCCTCTCCTTCTCTCTCTCTATCTCTCTATCTCTATCTCTATCTCTCTCTCTCTCTCTAATCCGCAACATCCCGCCCGCCTCGTCGGGATGCGAACGACGAAAGAGTCTAGGGTTTACTGGGGAATAAATCTGATAGTGCGTTATCGCGGCCGCGAACCGGGGGGGTCGCGCGCGCGCTCGCGAGTTGACAGGCGAGGTTAGGAACCCCGTGTGCAGCGTGCTGAGAGCATGGAGATACGCCGGAGGACGAGATTTCTCGAGACAGGTGAGTACGCGAGGACGCAATGTAGAAAAATATGAGTTAAAACTATTTACAATAATGTACATTATTTACAGGCGCGATGGGACTCGCGATACGCGGTCTACGCGGGTGGCCCTGCATCCGTGGCGGCTGCCGTCGGCAGTGGTACGATTTTAACCACTGGCCGGGTCAGCTCGCCGACGGAGGTGCGGATGTCCACCACGCGTACTTGCCCGTCCTCTCCCGGGTGTAAACGCGTGATTCGGGCGAGCGGCCACCGGCATGGCGGGGTGCTCTCGCCTTTCACGAGGCACAGCTGGCCTTTGCGGATGGCTCCCCGGGTGGCCCACCATTTGGGCCGCGGAGTGAGCCCCTGTAGGTACTCGCGGGTCCATCGCTGCCAGAGGTGATCCCGCATCTGTTGGAGAAGTCGCCACCGGGTGAGACGGTTGGAAGGTGCCTCCAAAAGTGATGGCTCCGGGATGGCGGTGAGAGGGCCTCCCACCAGGAAGTGCCCGGGCGTTAGAGCGCCCATGTCGTCCGGATCATCGGACAAGGCCCCGAGTGGCCTTGAGTTTAGGCATGCCTCGACCTGTGCGAGGAACGTGGAAAGTTCCTCAAAGGTGAGCCGGGCCTCGCCGATGGTGCGCCGCAGGTGGTGCTTGACGGCCTTGACGGCCGCTTCCCACAGGCCGCCGAAGTGAGGAGCCGACGGCGGATTAAATCGCCACCGGACTCCTTCATCTGCGAGTCGTCCGATTATGGATTGGGCCTCGCGGCTGTTCGCCTTGAAGAGGTCCCTGAGCTGCCGGTCCGCTCCCACGAAGTTCGTGCCGCAATCGCTGTGGACGACCGTGCACAGCCCCCGTCGTGATATGAACCGGCGGAAGGCGGCGAGGAAGGCCTCAGCGGAGTAATCGCTGACGGCCTCCAGGTGTACAGCGCGGGAGCTAAAACACACAAAAACAACAAGGAAGCCTTTGTAGGCTTTGTGACCGCGGCCCTTTGTTGTCCTGAGCCAGACAGGTCCTGCCAGATCCACGCCGGTATGCTCAAATGGTCGGCTCGGCGTGACGCGCGTCCTCGGCAAATCGCCCATCACCGGCTGCGGAGTGGCCGCCCGCCATCGCAAGCAGGGAAGACAGCGGTGGATATGGCGGCGAACCAGCTGGCGGGCTCGCGGGATCCAAAATCGCTGCCTGATGTCGCTCACGGTCGCCTGGACTCCTCCATGAAGAGTGCGTTTGTGGGCGGCGTCGATTATCAGGTTAGTGACATGAGATTCCGGCGGCAGAATCATCGGATGTCGTTGGTCGAAGTCTAAAACAGCATGTTTCAGCCGCCCGCCAACCCGCAGGATGTCCTCTTTGTCGCACATGGGAGCCAGTTTGCGAAGCGGGCTCCTGGCAGACAATGGCTTTCCGGCATGGATGTCCCGCAGCTCTGAAGGGAAGCCCAAGGCTTGGGCCACTCGGATCCAGCGGGATAGTGCCATCGTCAGCTCCTCCGGTTCCAGAAGCGTAGGCGCAACCTTGCCGCTTGCCGCGCGACGTTGCCGACTCCTCCAGCGCCAGATCCAGGCCGACACGCGAAGTAGACGACGCAGATCAGAGAAACGGCAAAGCTCCGCAGGTTCCCGCACCTCGGCGACCACGTGGCATGTTGAAGGTCGCTGCTCCGGGAGATTCGTCTCATCTGATAGGCCGACGCCCCTCGGCCAAGTGTCCGGGTGGCTGCAGAGGAAATCAGGTCCCCGCCACCACAGCGGATGACGCACCAGCTCTCTGGGCGATATCCCTCGGGAGGCGCAGTCTGCCGGGTTCTCCAGACCAGGTATGTGCCGCCATCGCGCCTCCTGGTTTTCGCGGTGGATCTCTGCGACTCGATTCGCTACATATGTTGTCCATCTTGCAGGGTGTCCTCGAATCCAGCCAAGCGCGACTGTGGAGTCCGTCCACAGGTGGACCGCTGACTTCTCCAGGCCCAGGGAGACGCGGACATGTTCGGCTAGTTTGGCTAAGAGGGCCGCCCCGCAGAGTTCCAGGCGGGGAAGCGATACACGCTTCAATGGTGCGACCTTGCTTTTCGCGACCACCAAGCTCACGCTCGGCCTTCCGTTAGTCTCGGCCCTGATGTAAACCACGGCGGCGAAGGCACGTTCGGAGGCGTCAGAAAACCCGTGAAGTTCCAAGGAACTGTGCGGAGTGTCGTGGTGCAACCAGCGAGGCAACCTGATGTCTTCGAGCACTGGCAGCTCCTCTTCGAGTCTGGTCCACAAGGCGGCGTCCTCCCCGGCCAATGGTGCGTCCCAGTCTAGCTGCTGCAACCAGGCAGACTGGATCAGCAGCTTCGCACGCACGACGATCGGCGCCAGCCAGCCAAGCGGGTCAAAGAGACGTGCGGTTTGCGAGAGCACGGATCTCTTCGTGGGTAGAACGGTCGATGTCAGCCGCACGGACAGCGAGAAGGCGTCATCCCTCGGGTTCCAGCGGAGGCCCAGCACCGAGTGTTCGTCCGTCGGCAGTCGGGCGCCCGTCGTGGTGCCCAGTTGGTGCTCGCGAGGGATCTTCTCCAAGAGGCGATCGTCGTTGGCGGCCCATTTCCTTAGTGGAAAGCCGCCCGCCGTGCAGAGGGCGACCACCTGGTCTAGCAAGCTGCACGTGGCTTCCAGACTGGCCGCTCCGGTGAGTATATCGTCCACATATACGTCATGCTGCAGTACGTCGGCGCCCGGGAAGCGGTCAGCCTCGTCGCTCGCGAGCTGACGCAGCACGCGGACGGCGAGATACGGCGCGCTCGCTAGGCCGTACGTCACTGTGTTGAGCTGGTATTCGCGGATCTGACCCTCTTCTCCCCACAGGATCCGCT
This sequence comes from Prenolepis imparis, assembly GCF_030444845.1. NCBI lineage: Eukaryota > Metazoa > Arthropoda > Insecta > Hymenoptera > Formicidae > Prenolepis > Prenolepis imparis. The sequence continues at coordinate 17,817 of NW_028141357.1, read as the reverse complement.
GCAGGTCCCGGTCATCTGGATGAAGCTGGATCTGCCGATACATCATTTGGATATCGGCAGCGAACATGTAGCGATGCCGCCGCCATCGAGTCAACGTGTCAGCAAGCGATGGCAGCAGGTTAGGTCCGATGAGTAGGTGACCGTTGAGTGACGCTCCGGCGCCCGTGCGTGTGGAGCCGTTGAAGACCACGCGAATCTTAGAGCCGGCACTTGAACTCCGGAGCACCCCGTGATGCGGCAGGAAGCTGATTCGGTCCCTTGGTGATGACAGCGCGGCGGCGATTGGCGACATATGTCCGAGTGTGATGTACTCGCTCATAAAGGCGCGGTACAGCATCCCGAAGTCCCGATCGCGGTCGAAGCGACGTTGCATGACGTCGAGGAGGCGAGATGCGGCTCGGCGTGTGGAGCTAAGGTCCGGCAGCCCCTGGCGAAGCGGAAGTCGCACCTGGTAGCGACCGCCTGGAAGCCGTTCGTGCGTGCGCACGAAGTGGTCCTCGCACTCCTGCTCGTCAGCGGTCAGCGGAAGGACGGCACGGGGAGGCTCCTCTGCCTCCCAAAAGCGGCGTACGAGGTCAGCGAGGTCATCTGCGGTGGAGCACTGAAGCGATGACACGGGAGTCGCGACGTGGCAGGCTCCGACTAAGCCTAGTAATAGCCGAAGCGAGTCAGCTGGGCACCTGGTTCTCGAGGGCCTCCTCGGCGAAGACCTTCCGGCAAGGCGAGGTCCAGGTAGACGTCGGCCCCGAGTAGCAGCTCCACAGGATCCTGGCGGTGGAATTCAGGATCAGCGAGGTCGAGATCATCAAGGTGAGGCCACGAACGAGCCTCACCCTCTGAAGTACCGCCATATATGGTGAGGCGCGGCAACACGAGCGGCGAGACGGCGAGTGCGAAGCGCTCGTCGCGAGAAAAGACGTTGACTGCCACTCGACCGCGAGAGGCTCCCGTCTGGACGCCACCCACTCCGAAGATGGCCACTGAGGATGGTGTCCGCGGCAAGCGAAGCCGCTGCGCCAAAGATTCCGCGATCAAAGACGTTTCCGAACCCGGGTCGATCAGGGCGCGGGCCGCGTGACGAGTGCCCGCGCGATCGGCTACTAGCACGCGCGCGGTAGCTAGCAGCGCTGGTCCGCACTCCACTGGCTGCCGTCGCGCAACGTGGACCGTCACCGATGAAGATGACCCGGCAGCAGGAAGGGCCTCGGCTGTGAAGGCGTCATGCAGTGTGGTGTGATGTTTCCCGGAGCACGTGGCACAGGCCTTGGACGACTTGCAGTCGGCAAGCAGGTGTCGACCCAGGCAGTTCCAGCACCTCTGGTGAGTGTAAACGGCCTCTCGTTTTTCCTGCACGGTCTTCTTCTTGTAGAGCTCGCAGTATGCAATGAAGTGGTCCTTTTTACAGAGTGGGCAGCTGCGGCCTGGATCTGACCCTTTGGTACCCACGTGACTGCTGCGAGAGGCGCGACTAGTCTTCTCCGGAGACTTGGTTGACGACCCGGACTTCACGGCCTGGAGGACCTCCCACGTCATGAGCTGCTCCTGTAGGAACTCTCGGAGCTTGTCATACGAAGGCGGCTCGGACGACTTGCCGAGGGAGCTCTCCCATTCCCGACGAGTTTCGACATCTAGCAGCTCGATGACCAGGTGCACGAAAAGGTCGGTGCAATCGGAGATTGGACGCCCAATGCCCTTGAGAGCGCCGACTGTCGAGAGTACGCCGTGAAAGAGTCGGCGTAGTCCGTCGGCTGACGGAGTCTTCAACCGCGGCAACGAGGTAAACGCTGTCAGGTAAGATCTGACTAGAAGGCGCTTGTTCTCAAAATAGGTGCTCAACAGGTCCCACGCTTGTTCCAGGTTCTCCTCCATGGACGGCAGGTTCCTGATTAGTTGCTCAGCATCGCCCTTGACGCTTGTCTTTAGGTAGTGGAGCCTCTCAATTTTGGACAAGGATGGCTCCTCAAGAACCATCGAGCGGAACAGATCCCGGAAGGCTGGCCAGTCCTCGAACTTGCCGCTGAACTGAGGCAGGTTGATCCGCGGCAAGGCCCTGCGCGACGGCGCGGTGTCTCGGGCCCGTTCGGCGAGCTCAGTTTCCCTCGGCTTGGTGAGTTTTTCCTCGAGCTCGCACAATTCAGAGCGCTGCGAGTAATATGCTGACTCTACCTTACTCGGCAGGTCGTCCGTCGTGTAGTCGTCCTCCTTGAGCTGCTTCCAGAAGGCGGCTCGGAGCTCTTCATGCTGCTCCACGAACTTCGCCCACTTATCGTCCAGGACGCGAATCGCGGTGCGGACGACGTGAACGGTTATCTTGGCCGCCCCGATCTTCTTCAGGTTTTCGATACTGCGCAGGATTCGCGCGTGAAGATCGTGCTGCGCGTCGATCATCTGATCCATCTCCATTTTCTGTCACAGGTCACTGGACACGCACCTGGTTACGGAACACGCACTCACTCCGACGGCGAAGTTCAAAAGGTGCCGGACGCGACGAAGACGCGGAGATCCGGCTCGAAGGACCAGCAAATGTGCAATATCGCGGCAAGTGGAGCGCGGTCAGTGCGCGAGCGAGTTAGACAAAGGAGACGGCACAGCACGGCACAAAAAAAGGAAGAAGATAAATTTCACACGACGAGAATATATTTACAGTCCACTATATACAAAAGTGCGTTTAATATTGTTCGAAGGTAGCGACAGAAAAGCGCACGACGATTGCAAGAAGTGCAATCGATAGGACGATCGAAAGTGCTTGTGAAAAAGCGTAAGAAAAGCAAAAGCGTACTAATCTCGGTCTGTGCGTGTAGAAATCGACAAGACGAGTGCGAGTAAAAGGCGCCGAACAAACGGTCTTTATCCCGCTGACCTTCGAGAAGATTCTGAGACAAAATCACAGTATTTGTGATTTTGTAATATAAAGATATCGAATCTTCTCGAAAGTCGGAGGACAAAGCCGTTTGTTTTCGTCGTTATTGTTTTCGCCCACGGAACGGTTACTCGTGAGCGATTAAACGGCGGTGATATTTAGCGCGCGAACCGCGCGCTGCGACGCGATATAGCGGGGCGCGCCGTGGTGCCATTGGCGCACGGGCGGAAAGCGCGTGTCGCCGCGCCAAATATGAGCGCGTTAATTGTCGCAACCGGATGCGCGCTCGTTGCTAAGAGAACGCGCATCCGCGTTGCACCTTACACACACACATATGAGCACACCCTCTCCTTCTCTCTCTTTATCTCTCTATCTCTCTCTCTATCTCTCTTTCTCTCTAATCCGCAACAGTATCAGTAACTATTATTCCAGCAGTAGCACTGGGGCGAATTATTTATTATGATCAAACGTCCTCGAGTCTCGTGATTTTGAGTTTCGACTCTTATTCACGATTTGACAGAGACATACGTTCACATGAATGTAACATATGTTATTCTCACTTGTCGAGGGGATTATCGTCAATAATACCCCCCTCCCAATGGGTACACCTTGACGTGGTGGGAGGGCTCTAGCCTACCTGGATGGGTATCTTTTATGATATTTTTTTGTATTTTATTTGTTACAGATAGCATTGCTGATAAGCTGCGCGCTTGACTGCGAGATTCTCGAGTGTCGATCGGACGTTGATTCGTGCGATTATAGTTTTCGAAATATTTCTTCTCATTGTGCAATGTATGCGAAATACGCGTGCGATTCACGCGTCGCGTCGGGAGTGTCGTGTAAAGTTTCGCGTGTCGGGAGTGCCGTGTGAAGTTTCGCGTGTCGGAAGTGCCGTGTAAAGTGTCGGGCGATTGTAATTATTCGTGTTTTCGCGAGTGTCGTGAGTGCTACCATGGACCAAGAGAGGAGGAGGAGCCCCGTAGTGGCATCGGGCGACAGCGGGGCAACTGTGAGGTATGCAAAATATCTAAATATATTTTTTTCTAAACTATATTGAGATATTCGACCGTTTCAGACTTTTGAAAACACCTGTACACACACATAGACCCCCCTCCCCCTCTCCCACACACACACATGTAAATACATAATTTGAATATTTTGGGTAATTATTCAGTTTAGCTGCCTCAGAGATATATCAATAAATTTGCACTCATTCGACGCGTTTTTGCTTAAAATGAAAGAATCTGGCAGAAAAAAGCGTTGCTCTGTCCCGCAAAGCATTAACAGTTAAAGTTGACTACTTTTGGGTTAGGAAATCTGTCATATCGACATGATGAGTACTCTCTACGGTCACATGCGCATGCTCTGTGACCACATGCGCATGCGTTTTGGTTACTCTTTGCTACAGTGCACGAAATTTAAACGCAACAATGCATGATGTATATATGCGTCTACAATAATAGTTATTGTTGTAGGCGCGTATGTACATCATGCATATAGTAGAACAGCTTACACACCACACACACACACACACACGGGGGGGGGCGCAAGGGGGTCCTTCGGACCCCGCGCGCGCGCGCGCGCGCGCGCGCGCGTGTGTGTGTGTGTGTGTGTGTGTGTGTGTGTGTGTGTGTGTGTGTGTGTGTGTGTGTGTGTGTGTGTGTGTGTGTGTGTGGTGTAAGCTGTTCTACTATACCACAGAGCATGCGCATGTGACCGTAGAGAGTACTCATCATGTCGATATGACAGATTTCCTAACCCAAAAGTAGTCAACTTTAACTGTTAATATTTCGCTTTGCGGGACAGAGCGACGCTTTTTTCTGCCAGATTCTTTCATTTTAAGCAAAAACGCGTCGAATGAGTGCAAATTTATTGATATATCTCGTGAGGCAGCTAAACTGAATAATTACCATATGTTGTTTTCAGATCATTGTGTGTGCTGTATACTACAACTCTGCTATTGCATGCACGTATTGGTGAGTGAGAATTTGTGTATTTCGATCGAGTTGAAAAAAATTATAATATTTCTTATAATATTCCTTTCTAAAAAAAGCATGTTAAGTCGATTCTCACAAGTATTGTTGCATCTTTTTCGCGATGCTGATTGACTGTCTCGATTCGCATTGTGCGTTATATTTGTAGCATCGAGAGGCTGTCATCGCGAAAGTTAATAGTTGGACAGTTTGTTTAAAATAAAATTAAATGAAATAATATGTTTTAAATAATATATGTTATAATACTTTAAATTCGATTAATATTTTTGACAGTTATCAACTGATTTCTATCAAAAAACATTATTCGAGTTTATAATATTATAATATATTATTTACTACATTATTATTTTACATTATTATTTTAATTTCTATAACATATTTTTATTTTAAAGTTTAATTAGCAAATTAACGCTTTAATTAGCTGATTTATGTCAAAAAATATTAATCGAGTTTTAATAAACTTTATATTATTTTTCTTTTTAATATAAGATCGCAGAATGACGCGCTCGTAGCGCGCGCTTATGTTTTTCTTTAGTCCCTCTCTGAAAAAGGCATATTATTGATTTTTGAAAGTATCGAAGTTCTCTCAAAAATCTTGAAATGTATTGTTGCCTCTTTTCCGCGTTGCCGATTGGTTCTGTTGTTTCGCTTATTTCGTAAGCGGCTGTCATTATTTTGACAATTGTGTGCATCGAGGAGTTAATGGTGTATTGAAAGTTATGTGTATCAACATTTTGTGTATATATAATTGTAATTAGCGAGTAAATTGTTAAAATCTTAAGAATACGTGTTTATTTATTTTGGGATTGATTGGTTTCGATTACAGTTTTTCAGTTAGAAAGGAAAAAACATGCAATATTATAACTATACTTTGTGAAATGGAATAAAATTGAAAATGATTGTTTAATATTGCAATGCAATTATTTGAGAATTTTATTATAGAAAATAGATTGCTTTGGACTTGAAGAAATATATTTGACTTGAACTTTGAGTGATTTATTTATATTGTTGCAATAGCAATTATCTATCATCAAACCAATGCAAGCAAGAAGATGTTATAAAGTATTTTACAGTATTTTATATATATTTAAATATATGAGATATAATAAATATTAAATCATTTTCAGTAGAAAATTGAAAGGTGTCATAGGAATTAAACTGGCAATTTTAACTTTCAATTTTCTACTGAAAATGATTAATATTTATATACATCTCATATATTTAAATATATATAAAATACTGTAAAATACTTTATAACATTTTCTTGCTTACATTGGTTTAGTGATAGATAATTGTTATTGCAACAATTATAAATAAATTACTCAATATATAAATCACTCAAAGTTCCAATATATTTCTTCAAGTCCAAAGCAATCTATTATCTCTAATAAAATTCTCAGATAACTGCATTGAGATACTAAACAATCCTTTTCAATTTTACTCCATTTTACAAAGTATAGTTATTACATGTTTTTTCTTTTCTAATTGAGAAACTGTAATCGAAACTACTCAATCGCAAAATTAATAAATACGTCTTCTTCAGATTTTAACAATTTATTCGTTAATTGCAATTATATACAAAATCCCTTGATACACATAACTTCTAATACACTATTAACCCCTCTATGCACACAACTATCAAAATATGCAATGCCGTTCACGAAATAAGAGCAATTACAAAACCAATTGGCAACGCGAAAAAGAGGCAACAATACTTCGAGACTTTCGAGAATCGACTTAACATGTACTTTTTAAAAAGGGATTAATTTTATATTTTTTTATTTTATTATAAATATAAAATATAAATATAAATATAAATAGAGAGTATATAAATGAATATTTAATCGTATGTTAAACGCGATAACATTTTAATAAAGGCCAAACAATGGCTAAATTTTTTAAAACATTCTTACGTCATTAATAACATATCAAAATCAATAGTGTTAAGTTGCTTTTTAGCATATGTAACATATTGAATATGTATCCTTCTTTATAAGTAAATATTATAATTATCATAAGCATATAAAATAAAAAACATTGAAATAGTTGATACTTATAAGGAATCTAATTTTGTATCCGAACAAATCACAATAATTGGAAAAAGATTTTTATATTTTTTTCCTATTTACTTATTTTTATATGATTTCTTATGCCGAGTGATTGCTGTCATGATAAATCACAGATAACATCACATCTAAGGAAATATATAGGAAATATATTAAAATTTTGAAAAATTGATTTTACTATTCTTAAATTTTCTTAAATGTTTATAATATAAAAAATGAATTGTTATGTGAGATTTCAACATAAACAAAGAAAAAAGTGTTTATAATCTGCAATACGCGGGTCATATTTTCTCAAGGATTATTTCGAGCTATAAACGAACAAATTCTTTTCAACTATTGTATATTTATTTCATACAATAGAGTAAATGGCAATAAAAAGTACAGAATTTCAAAGCAGAGAAAGTAGAGATTTTCAAAGAAAAAATAATTTTTACGATTGTGTAATCTTGAATGAATCACGAAATCACCAAATTGTTTGTCACTAATTTGGCTGTTTGCTATAGAACGTTAACCAGAAAAACTACAAAGAAAGCTATTGCCTTGTTGTTCAAACGGAGAGTTTTGCTGTTAGAAATATTCGAGAAGATAAACTATGTATAATATAACAGATTTTAACGACTACTTTCTTGAACAAGATGTGTTGTTTAAAATTGCAATATTTAAAATAATTATTAAATGTTTAATATACTTCTTTTATTATAATTCAGACTGTTTACAATATATATTATCATATTATTCTTTTAATAAACGATTAGATTTATATGTGACGGTGGTCCATCGAAAAAATTAATTTGAAATATAAAATACCTGTTCAAAAATGTTCAATGTAAATTTATATTTTAAAATACTTTTATATGTAAGAATTTATATTATAAAATGTTAAGTAATTAATTTACATAAATATAGATTATTATATTGGTCCGAATTAACTGTTACGCGATATTTAATCTTTGTATAATATTATTATTAATATAAGGTAAGAATACCAGTATTGACGAATATGTTGAAACAATATGACAGTTTTCTCTCTTTCAAATTTGACAAATTAAGTCTTTTAATAATGGACATTTATGATTATTGATTTGTGAGCTTATATTCTACACGAAATTTATTGTCACTTGAAAAGAACCACAACCACATGGTCGAAACGTCGTGATTTTTAAATAAATACATTTTTTGCTAGTTTGGTCGACTAATTTTCTTACCTTATATTTTTTCTTCGACTAGCGACTCAAAAGTATTTTAATTATTATATTATTATTAATACATTCTTAACCGTTTATTATTTGTGCTGTAAGATAATGAAATTGAGTTCTTATATCAAATTGTCCTTTAAAAAATTCCTGCGTTGATCAAGATGAACAATTCGTTTCAAAATGATCGTATCTTTGCTAATAATTATCATGTGAATACAATTATTAATAATTAATTATGTGCACGATTCATTGGAAATGCTGAAAAGATCCGTTTTTGTCATTTGTTATTGTTAAGAAATAATCGCGAGAGACTTGAGATCAGAGAATGATTGAAAGAACACTGAATTGAACGTAACAGAGTTTTATTCTGAGTACCAGATTAGTAATAATGAACCAATTTAATTGCGAGTAATTGCGAGAGAACAGCGAGAGCGAAAAGCGTTACGATGTATTCACTGACAAGCGAACGTTGACTCTGGCCCTTTGTTCGGGAAAAGATATCGGTGAAGGTCTCACATATTATGATCGTCGACCAGCTGATTTGACAACAGCATGGTGCGACGAGGCGCGCGGTGAGACGCGAGAGAGTCGCGGCGAGACGCTCGAGACGCGGAAAAAACATAAATATGTCTCGGCAATACATCGATCAGCTGCGATACGAAAATAGACATACAGACGTGATATATATTTAAATGGAAATAAAGAATTTTAACGAGAATGAATGCGAATGAGTGTAACAATAAGGCGAAATACATTCGAAGTACGAAACTTAACTGATAATGATGCGAGTTACAATTGATTTAGAGGCGGTTTTTACAAGCAAATGGTGATGTCGATGTGATGCGCAACTCACGTTTCGATCGGCAGTGGACACAATTTGACTATAGGCCTTTTTAATTCTGACGTCGCAGTGCGTACAGTCACGACGCGTGTTCGACCGTCAGATCCCGGATGAATTGCGGTTATTCGCGCGAGCGGCCACTTGGAAGGTGGATATCGTTCATCGAGAATTAGCACGAGAGAGCCGATCGAGATTGCATTTGACGATTGTTGCCACTTATTTCTGGTCTGCAGATGCTGGAGGTATTCGGTGGACCAGCGATACCAGAATCGTTCGACCGTGTGGCGAAGAAGTTGCCACCGTGACAACCGCGAGATCGGCGTTTCGGCTAACGACGGCTCAGGAAGTACGATAAGAGATTCGCCGACTAGAAAGTGCGCGGGTGTTAGCGCGGTGACGTCGGCGGGATCATCCGAGAGCTCGGAGATTGGTCGCGAATTTAGAACGGCCTCGATTTGTACGAGAAGCGTAGTGAATTCCTCATACGTGAAGACGGATTCGCCGAGAACACGTCGAAGGTGAAACTTTGTCGATTTCACCGCGGCTTCCCATTTTCCACCGAAGTGTGGAGCGGAAGGAGGGTTGAACTGCCATTTCGTCCCGTCGGTAGTGAGAAGGTGCGACAGTTCGGCGACTTCTTTCGACGCGGAATTAAAGAGGCGACGGAGTTCCGCGTCGGCGCCGACAAGGTTGGTGCCGCAATCGCTCGTCAGCGAATTGCATCGACCGCGTCGACTGATAAAGCGGCGATACGCGGCGATGAAGCCTTGAGTCGAGTAGTCCGTGGCCAGCTCGAGGTGGACCGCTGAGGTGTTGAAGCAGACGAAGAGCACTAGATAGCCCTTATAAGTGCGAGCAGCGCGTCCACGCCAGGTGCGAAGGTTGAATGGGTTTGCATAGTCCACACCTGAGTTGAAAAATGGGCACGTTGGTGTGACGCGGGACTTCAGGAGAGAGCCCATCATTTCGCTGGCGGTGACAGCGCGATGTCGAATGCATTTGACGCATCGACGAATGAAGGCGCTTACTGGAGCGCGACCGCCGAGGATCCAATACTGCTGACGCAACGTTGCCAGCACGACCTGAACTCCACCGTGAAGCGTCTGTTGGTGAAGATTTGAAATAACAAGGCGTGAGAACGAAGAGTCGCGGGGCAATATTGCTGGATGTTTACTGTCAGCGTCAAGCGATGAATTTTTCAGACGGCTGCCGACCCGAAGAATGCCGTCGGAGTCCACGAAAGGCGAGAGCTTAAGAAGTGGATGAGAGGGAGGAAGAGTAGCTCGTTGAGAGCAGATATCCAGTTCGCTGGAGAAGTGATTTCTCTGCGTTTCTTTAAGCCAGAATAAACGAGCTCGATGAACCTCTTCGGCTGTTAGTCCCAAGGAGTCCGAACACTTGAGTCCTTGAAATCGAGATGTGGCATGCATGATCCAAGCCGTGATACGGAGGAGCCGATAGAGCTGCGAAAACCGATCGATTAATTCCCATGAGTCAGGTGGTTAGTACAATGGAAACTAGTGCAAGCTTCTGCTGACGCTCTTTAAGATCGATTGCGTGGTCGATCGGAGGAACTCCTAAGGGCCAGCCAACGGAAGGGCCTTGAAGCCATGCTGGTCCTTGCCACCAAAGGTGATGGTGATGGAGTTGAAGCGGAGAGAGGCCACGCGACAGGCAATCAGCCGGATTCTCCACTCCAGCGTGACGCCAATGTGCATCAGGAATCAGCTCTTGGATAGCGGCTACTCGGTTTGACACGAATTCCTTCCATCGTGAAGGATGCCCTCTGATCCACGCGAGGGTGACGCTGGAGTCCGTCCACAGGTGGACAGGAACATGCTAAAGATCGAGCAGACTTCGAATTCGGCAGGTTAGACGAGCTAACACGACAGCAGCAGCTAAACGAGGAATTGTCTGTCGCTTAACAGGAGCGACCTTGCTTTTTGATGCGAGAAGAGAGATCTTGACGTCGACGTAATCGTTTAAAATCCGGATGTAGATCACTGCTCCGAGGGCATCTTGAGAAGCGTCCGAGAATCCGTGAATTTCGACGCCTCGGGCAGATGACGAAGTGCCTATCCAACGAGGGATTACAATTTGTGGCACGTCCTTGAGACTTGATTCGAAGTTGACCCAATCGTTGGCGAGAGCTGGAGGCAGTGGATCATCCCAGTCAAGTTGAGATCTCCAGAGTCGTTAAACGAAGACCTTGCCGATTATGGTAACTGGAGAGAGCCATCCGAGCGGGTCAAAGATCTGAGCGATTCGAGACAGCGCTGATCGCTTCGTAAGCGTGTGAGAATGATTGAATTGACTGAGCTGAAAATGAAAGGTATTGGTTACCGGATGCCACGTGAGACCGAGGGTTCGAGCTTCGGTTGGAAGATCTCGAGAAGATGATTGCTCGTGCGATGTGGAGATGCCTGTGAGGATGCTGTCTTCGTTCGATGCCCACTTTTGAAGGCGGAAGCCGCCCGCCATGAGAAGCTGATTTAATTGAGCTGTTTTGCTTCGAGCATCCTCTGGTGTATCAGCGCCGGAAAGAATATCATCGACGTACGTTTCTTTCCGTAAAATGACTGCAGCTTGCGGAAATCGATGTTCTTCGTCGGAAGCGAGCTGTTTGATGACGCGAAGCGCCAGATACGGAGCACATGTAAGGCCGTAAAGCCGGGATTACGATGAACTTAACGTAACGGGACGCGACGGGACGTGAAGTGACGTTACGTGAACGTATCGGTTGAACTTATCTGTGAAATTACGATCGCCATAACGTGCCGTATAAAAAAGTTGTTTAATAGCGTTGTAAAGGCGTAGTGTCAAAATTTTCTCATATAAATATTTTCTTATTGTCATTCTCGTTGATAGTTTCTGTTAGACAATTCAAAAATGAATTCTAACATAAGGAATTATCAATTTTGTTATTTAATTTCGGCTGTATATTTATATATGCAACTGCGGAAAAGAAAACGAGTGCGAACCGTTGGTGTGAGGGAGTTTTTTCGGAGAAGAATCCAGTTTGGTGATGGACATAATTTATTAGAAGAACTCCGTTTCAGTGATCCCCACTTTTTTTTTTATTTACACAAGGATGAATGTCGAAAGGTAAGATTTAATGATTATCTGGCACAAAATATAATCATTTTTACAAATTAATATGTCTGCTTTCCTACATGCTGGTACCTCTTGATCTCGCTAGGTCTATTAATAAAGAAGCGCAAAGATTAATGATTTTTTGGCACAGAGTTTATTTTTACAAATTATATGTTTGCTTTCTTAGATTCGAGTACCTTTTGAGCTTAGTTGGTCCTCTGTTAAAAAAACGAGATATGTATACTGCTCTTTTATCCGCTCAGAGGCTTGCTATGACATTAAGGTAAGATGACCAATGTTTACTTTATTTAACTCTTTATCAATTTCTCAGAGTCAATTCAATTTGTAAGTTTGATTTGTAGATTTTTGGCAGCAGGAGACAGTCAGGGTACTCTGAGCTTTTCTTATCGATGTAGCCAGAGCACTGTCTCTAAGATTTTGGCTGAAACCACTCGAGCACTTGTGAGTGTTTTAAAGAATGTATATGTGAAGCCTCCAGCAAATGAAGCGGAATGGCGTGAGGTGGCTGCTGGATTTTGGGAAGAATGGCAGTTTCCCCATTGTGTGGGCGCCATCGATGGGAAGCACGTTCAAATGCAGGCCCCATAAGCTTCACAAAGTGTTTTCTTTAATTACAAGAAGACATTTAGTATGATTTTACTGGCAGTTTGTGATGCATATTACAATTTTATTATGCTGGATGTAGGAGCAGAAGGCTCACAAAGTGATGGCGGAGTTTTTCAATCGTCTGTAATGGGTCGACGATTGAATGATGGCTCCATTAATTTATCAAAATCAAGTAATCTACCAGGAACTGACATTGACATACCCTACTTCCTTGTCGGAGATGCAGCTTTCCCTCTGAAGCCTTTCCTCATGAAACCCTATGGCGAACGCAACGTATCCCATGATAAGTTTGTTTATAACTTCAGGTTGAGCAGAGCAAGAAGAGTTATTGAGAATGCCTTTGGAATTTTAGCAGCTCGTTGGAGAATTTCCCGTCACCCTATTATTGCTTCAGAAAACAATGTGGAAACTATTATTGAATGTGCTGTTTGCCTCCACAATTTCATCCGCAAGACAGGCGACAGAAAACTCAACCTGGAGTACTGCCCCCCTTCTTTAATTGATTTTGAATTGCCAACTGGCGAATTGATAGAGGGAGAATGGCATGACATTATCGCTGGAAAGAATGGAGCTATTATTAATGGTCCACGGATGGGTGCAAGAAATGCTGCTCTTCGAATTTTACAACAGAGAGATGCACTAAAAGAATTCGTGAATGGACCTGGGGCTATACGCCATCAAGATATTATAGTGAGAATCCGGCAAGGAATTATCCCCCCTCAAGATCTACGATAACTACCAATAGTTATAGCTTCTTTCTATGCAACAATTAATTTCTATAGATAGTTTTAAAATGAATTAAATCAAAGTATATAACATGAATAAAACGTTTTTATTTTCAAATCAACACAGATAATATGTAACAACGAAATACTAGTAACAACGAAATACTTTAACACGTAATTAATCAGATACTTTTAAACCTTCAGTCTCCTCCTCACAATCTGGAATGATCGATCTAAATTTTCTCCTGTACTTCAATTTTAGTGCCATATTTGTTAGACTCTTGAGGCAAGACTCAACATTTTTACCAATCAAGACGTCTGAATCATTAATGTCAATTGAAAGTGATGGTGGTGGTGGTGATAGTGGTTGAACAGGAACACTGGATGCAGCTATGGATTTATTTAGATTGGCAAGAGTCTCTTTAAACATCTCAGCCGTTTCGTCCATCTTTGGCTTCTTACATCGACTCGTAGGCCCTAAGTAGGGCATACTTGCAGCTGATGATGAGCTGCACTCAGGTGAAGGCGACGAGATGGGAGGATAGGTAGCAATAACTTTAAATAGAGCGCTATTATCATTCAAAGTCTGCTCGTCCGATATCATTTCTGTGCTGCCTGATGGAGATACTGACAGAAACACTTCTTCATCTGTTGATGATAATGTTGGTGAAGGTGTGGGTGCAGGCACCAACGTCTTTGGTGGAAAATTGTCCACAGATCTGCAACCAGAAATAATTGAAAGAATTTTACCGCAATCATTCGAAAATACGTAGAACAAACCATCATATATTAAACTTACTTTCTTTTCCTAATGTGAGGTGTCAGAAATGACATCACACTATATAGGGACCATTCTGGACGGGTTGAAGCCGCTGCTCCAGACCTTCCTTCTTGTTCAAAAATACGCTTTTGCTTAGCAAATCTATCGCGAAGGGTATGCCACCTGGCCGTACAATCTGTCACTGATGCTGAAATCATGACATAAAAGATATAGAAAATGTATATAAACAATAAAAAACATATATGCAATATAACCTACCATTTACTGTTTCGGCGACAATCTTCCATGCGGAGTCTTTTATTCCGGCATTTTTGAATCCTGCATGTCCTTTATCGTATATTTCGGGATGTGCCCGCACACACTCTATCAATAAAGTGTCATTGATCGACATCTTCTACAACGTGCTCAGAATGCGCAACATAATGTCAAATGTCAAACTCGAGTGCAGCGCGCGCAAGAAAAAACAACGGAAAGTAAAAAAACATTAAAACATTTTTAATGTAAAATATTTAAATTAAATAAAATAAATAATAAAATTGATTAATTAAATAATTATTATTAAATAATAATAATAAAATAATTATTCAATAATAAATAAATTAATTAATTAAATAAAACTTTCAATAAATTTTTCTTTAATTTCAACAAAATTTTCAATGTAAATTTCTCAAGTGCAGCGTGCACAAGAGTCGAAAAAGTGTTGAGTCGTCACGTGAAAGGCGTTCCGTGAACGCAAACGTTTGACATTGGCAAGCTTTCACGTTACGTTAAGTTTTGATACTTCACGTTACGTTACATAAAGTTGATCGTAATTAGCTTCATATAAAACAATGTGTTTTAGGTTTTACGTTACTTCACGTTCCGTCGCGTTCTGTTACGTTCCGTTACGTTAAGTTCATCGTAATCCCGGCTTAAGTCACCGTACAGAGTTGAAAGTCTTGCGGAGATTCTGCTTCACCCCAGAGAATGCGTTGATAATCTCGATCGTCAGGATGTATCACAATCTGCCGATACATCTTCTCAATGTCAGCAGCGAAGACGAACGCGTGAGTTCGCCAGCGGAGAAGAACGGCATCGAGATCCAGCTGCAATTTGGGTCTTGCATGAAGACATTCATTGAGCGAGACTCCGGTTGACGTACGAGATGAGCCATTGAACACGACTCTCAGCTTTGTCGTGGAGCTTGATTCACGAAGAACGCCATGATGCTGAAGATAAACTGGAATTATATGAGCTTGAGGAAGCGAGATTCGCTGCATATGTCCTAAGTTTTCGTACTCCTTCATGAAATTGACGTAGAGCTTGCCGAAATCTGAATCGCGTTGGATGCGATGACGTATCCGTTCAAGCAGACGAACAGCTGACGATCGCGATTCTCCTAAGGACCTTTTGGTTGATCGAAAAGGCAGGCGAACGATGTATCGCCCGTTTTGATCTCGAGAATGTGTTTCAAGAAAATGCTGTTCGCACTCAAGCTCGTCTGGATTGAGATGACTAGATGGTGATGAGGCGATTTCCTCTTGAGTCTAGAATCGTTGCAGTTCTTCATGGAGATCGATGTCCTTGGACGAATGGATGGAGAACGAAGTCGCGTATGGAGTTTCCGAAGACGAGGTCGCAAGTCCCGATACAATCCATCCGAAAGTTGTTTCCTGGGCAACAGGAGAGTTCGCAGGTCCTCGCTTGATTGAGCCGCACAGAAGAGCGCCATAAACGTCTGCGCCCAAAATGAGATCGATTGCACCGGGGACTGCGAATTTTGGATCAGCTAATGGCAGCCCGGCGAGATGCGTCCAGGTTGACGTCACTACAGCTTGCGCTGGAACGCGACCAGTGACTCGAGGTAGAATGAATGCTGCGACATTGATTTCGATCGAAGGATCGATACATGAGCGAAGTCTTAGCGAGAATGGACGCCGCGAATGGAGCCAACAGTTTGAGCATCGGCACCGATGATGGGAACTGACGCACGACAATGAGACAGACGAAGTGACTGACCAAGGATTCCTGGATGAGTGAGACTTCAGAGTCTTGATCCAGCAATGCTCGAATGTTGATAGTCTCACCGTGTGCAGCCACGAGAGTCATGCAAGCGGTGGCTAGTAAGACCTGCGGACGCTCGAATGATACGGCGGCGTGGTGCGATTGATTTGTGTTGACGGCGGATATTCCTGATGGCTTTGCGTTGGACGTCGTCGTGATAGTCGCTGAGATGGTTGCGACGGTTGACGATCCGAAGTCGCGATAAAGCAGCGTGTGATGCTGACCTCTGCAATGTCGACACCTCTTCAACGTTCGGCATTCATTGAGACGGTGAGCTCCGAGACAATTGAAACAAAGATTCTTATGGTTAACGAATTCTTGTCGCTCACCGAGAGATTTCGCAGCGAAGTCTGAGCACGACGCGATGTAGTGAGATGCGCTGCAATACGAACACTTGGTTGAGCTTGCGACTGTGTGCGTACGAGCGGCTGGCTTGTTCTTCGACGTCGGGTTTGATCCTGTGGATGAAAATTTGGAAGACCGAGATTGCACTGTTTCCAACGCCCGTATGCGTCCTTCGAGGAGTTCGAGTTGCTCGAAGGTCGCGAGTTCCTTGGAATTTCCGCGTTCAAGCTCCCACGCTTCCAACGTATGCGTGTCGAGTCGCCGCGAGACAATGTACACGATGATGATGTCCTAATACTCGGTAGGTGCACCGAGAGACTGCAAAGCGCCAAGCGATTCCTTTACCGTTGACAAGAGCGTCTTGAGATCGGAGCTGGATTTTTGCGTTAGCGGCTTCAACTCGAAGATTCGATCCAGATAAGTCGACACGAGGATGCGCCGATTCTCATAACGTGAAGTAAGCGCTTGCCAGGCGCGCGAAAAGTTCTCTGCTGTTACCGAAATGTTGGCGAGATATCGAGCTGCTTCTCCGGTGGTCTGAGATTTTAGATAGTGCAGCTTTTCGACGCACGAGATATCTCGGTTCGATCCGACCATTGAATGAAAGAGATCGCGGAATGATGGCCACTCATGATAATTGCCAGTGAACTTTGGCAAACTTATTTTTGGCAGCGAGCGACTTGCGCTTGAATGTGAGCTTTGAGACTTCATAGAGTCATTTGCGTCTTTATGGTCGAGAAATTGTTCTCGAGCTTGCATTAGACATGACTTTGAGTCCAGTACTTTCCTCACATTTTGAGTACAGATCGTCTATGAAATATGCATGCTTACGCATTTCTTCGGTGAGACTGCCGATGATTTTATCGTGGTTGAACTGGAATTTATCTCAATTCGCCTCAAGAATTTGCAGTCGAGCTTCAATGGCAAATTTGTTGAATTTGTCCGCGCCCAGTTTCTTCGCGTTGTCAAAGGCACCAACAATAACGCCGAAAAGATGATGTTGTTTTTCCACAACTCCTGCGAATGTTGACATTTTGAAGAAGAACGTTCCGAAGAAGGTCACAAGCACTATGTTCAAACTTAAATGTTTAACGGTTGCACTGATATAACGATTGAGAGAGCTGCGAATGCAGTTGAGAGCGAGAGATCACTTCACGGTGACACTGCGAAGGAGAGAGAGAGAGAGAGAGAGAGAGAGAGAGAGAGAGAGAGAGAGAGAGAGTACTCTGCGTTGATACCACTGCTT
>NW_028141356.1:0-69258 GCF_030444845.1 Prenolepis imparis | reverse complement strand
AAGCAGTGGTATCAACGCAGAGTACTAGCGGCTGTTCCAGACCCTCGACCTCGACGGCAACGGTCGCATCGACGTGCACGATCTCTCCCAGGCCCTGCGCGAGGTCGGCGTGCACACGCAATATGCGCAATATGCCAAGGTAGGACTCTTGCGTACTCTTGCATGTTCTTGCGTACTCTTGCGATACTTTAGCCTTTCTACATTTTATATATTTTTTTTTTATATTTATATATATATATTTTTTTTATGTGGAATATATAGTACACGCGCCATATATGTACATATAAGCGTTTGCTCAATATTCCATTGAGAGAAATTGTATTAAAATGGGTCTTTTTTTTTTTAGTATAATGTACTTTCTACACTTCTGTTAGCACCAAAGTATATTATGTTCATGTATATTCTTCTGTTTCTTTTTTTCTCGATATTTGTTATATTTTTATTAGATTTTATTTTCAGATATTCATTTACATACACATACACACGCCCGCGCGTGTAGTGTGTATGTAAATGAATACCTTTGAATCTCTGGCTTATGTCGCACTTTCTGTTCCTAGAGTGAGATAAATACATGTTGAGGGTTGAGGAAAAGAGACAGTAAAGAGAGAAAGAAAGAGAACAGAATTGAGACAAGTGCAGGTAAACGAATATCTAAGATTTATTAGATCGTATAATATCTGTTTATTATTATTAAAGAAGAAAGAGAAAAGTTGATGAAAAATATAATTAAATAAATGATGAATGAATCATTTGTATCAGATGCACTCTCACTGTACTTAAAATAAGAGATTTGAAGAGAGTGAAAAGAGAAAGTGCAAAAAGTGCAACTGAAACAAATCTAAAGGATTATGCAGGTGAATTTAAATATAGCTGCATCTGCATACAGTATTTCAAAATTTCAACATGATCATATGTTGAAAATGTGAGTGGTGTGAGAATAGTGGAAAAAAAGAGTTTTGATTTAGAGGAAAACAGCTGACTTAACATAGGGAAAGACTTAGAATAGAAGGATAGAGAAATTCGACTGTACATTCGAAAATATTGCTCTAAATATTAGTCTATATATACATATTTTATTACATTGATCAAAATAACCTTTAACAAGAGAAGATTTTTCAATCAAATTTATTAAAACTATAAATTCAAATTATTTTCAATCAAATTATTAAAATAATAGAATAATCTAATAGAGTATTGGAAATGTGAAGAATGTACTTTTGTAATTGAGCTATCAGACAGAGATTATTATTTTTTAGAGAAATGTAAAAGAAGACAATAGTATTATATTGTAAATAATCTGAAATTTGATTAAAAATAATGTTGTACAAATATAATAATAGGGTTTGTCTCTCACACATTGTTTCTCTTAACTGCACTTGCGACATTTAAATTAGAATAAACACATATCTAAATGATAGTTTCGTTATCTTTATAGAAATTTCTGGCCAAATCAGATAGTACTAAAAGTGGCGACATCAGTCTGGCAGAATTCATACATTATGTTCGCGAACATGAGAAGAATCTACGACTACAGTTCTCCAATCTCGATAAGAATAGAGATGGTAAGCAAGTATTTAGTAAATTGAATAATTTTCTGAAATATTGTACGGATTTGGAATAGAAGGATTTCCTCCATCAAATAAAAGTTTACGATTACAGTATAAAACATTTACATATTTAGGTAATTTATTTAATAACTCACTTTATTAGTATAACTATTATTACTTATAAAGTTTACTTCCCTGTTCACAATATACAATACAAATTATGAACAGGATTAAACAATTTTTTAAATATTTTGTAATTTTTAGGCACGATAGATTTGGAAGAACTGATAAGAGCTTTCAAGGAGCTGGGGATAGAAATTGCGCAAGAAGAAGCAACAAAGTTATTGCAACGGTAATTTTCTTAGCAATAATTATTAATATCTACTAACTAGTATCTATAATAGTTTCCTAAATGATATATTGCAATTACACATAATTTTACACGTAGTTTTAAGTTTTTAAAGAAAAAAATTTCTTTTATTTGTTATTCAAAAGTTTAGAAGAGCTAAATATTACAAACTCATTATTATCAAATATTTTTAGATCTATTTTAAATATTGAATTACTTACTCTATTTTATGCATACACACACAATAATTAATATTATATATTAAAAAGTGTTTTTTATATAGCTATTTAAAATATATACACATTATAAATTATTAAATTAGATTATTAGCTACTTTTTTAAATATATATATTTAATGTTCAATAAATAATATATTTAGTAATAAATAATATTATACTATTAAATAGTATTATAAAAAATAATATAAAAATGCTTTAATATTTAAATGTTATATTATCTAATAAATTTATTGTTAACACAGCATGGACCAAGATGGAAGCCTCAAAATTAGTTTTGATGAATGGCGGGACTTCCTCCTCTATGCACCAAGTAGTACCTTGTTCGACATCATTGAATATTGGCATCACACCACAGTGAGTACTTTATACAGCTTAAGCTTTATATTAACGAGAAAAAAATTATATATTAACATACTGATAAAAGTTTAGGAAAATACAAAATAATAAATATTAATTAGAGAAAGATATGAATTTAAAAAATAAAAATAATTAATCTACTATCTAACTTAACAAAACTGGAGGATTAAAAAAATAAGATATATTTACATATAGAACAATAAATATTATTAGTGAATAATGATAAAACAATACTATATAGTTAATTTTTCTTTAATTAAATATTCTTTCTATTATTTATTATTACACATACAATTACATTTTTTTAAAATTACAATTATGTTTTCTGTAGATCAATGAAATTATCTGTTATTATTCTAAGTTTACATATTTGTAAATTTTATACACACTTTGTGCACACATTTTTATAGACATATATGTATATTATTGTATAAAAATGTGTGCACAAAGTGTGTATAAAATTTACATATGTAAACTTAGAACAATAACAGATAATTTCATTGATCTACAGAAAACATAATTGTAATTTAAAAAAAAATGCAATTGTATGTGTAATAGTAAATAATATTCTGTGTATATATGTACATATATTCTCTCTCTCTCTCTCTCTCTCTTTCTCTTTTTCCCTTTTTCTCTTTGATATATCTGCTGATAATATTTGCAAATCATGCAGAAGCGAATCTCCATTTAAATTATGAAAGTCAAGTTTCCAACAAGTATCCGACGAAATGCTATGCGACGTTTCGTCAGCTATTTGTTACATCATAACAGTGATTCCCAACTTCAACTTGTTAAATATTTTTTATTGAAGTATTAAAATGTTAGAGATTAAATATAGACTTAGAAATTTTTTTGTAAATTCAACATGATTTGTTGATTTAAGAAATACTAAATTTTAAAATAAGAAACTCAAGTTTTTCGAAAAACTGCACAAATACATATATAACTATGTTATATATTATTATTATTATTGAAAACGTGTGTGTGCTAAATATTAATTTTACTAAACCATTACTGACCAATAAGGGAAAGAGAGAAAATAACAACATTATTGCAAGATATATATGAACGGAAAAACAAAATGTAGAAAAATGCAACTAAAATTTCTCAATGCTCTTCTCATTAGATTGTGAATGAACTTTGCGCTGTGGGATATACAACTGTCGCTGACTTTGATCAGGCCGTCATTGCACAGATCTTTGCTCGATGACGTGTGCGCCCTGTGACGTCAAAAAAAAGAACAAGCAGTTATGCAGGAAGGGGACAGACAGGCGTTCCCCGTTTTGGAGGGGCGCGATATTTCCGTATCCGGGTTTTCCTCGCGCTCGCTTCTCTCGGTCTCGTTAGTCTCGCAATCGGACTCCGAGCGTTCGAATCCACTGATTCGTAGCTCGTTCTCCCTTCCCCGCCATGAAAGACCACTCGAGATTGTTCTTTTCTTCGACCACGTGGGTGAACTCACATTGATTAGATCTGTGCCGGCGATTTTTATAATTGCTAGATAGCTTTCAACGAAACATCGCTCTGAATAATTTGATAGAAATCGGTGGATATACGTGAAAATCGTTGGCAATTTAAAGATATAGAAGAGAAAGAGCGGGAGATTCCTGAGAATTTGTGTAACCTCGATCAGTGCAAACTCCTCCCTGTATAGAAAGTTTGAAAGTTCGCGAAAGTGCAGACCTCACAGTGTAAGTGCGACAGACTTTATTATACAGTGTGCGAGTGTGGCTGACTTTTTATCGAGTGAGCGTAATTTCTGTGACACCACGTGACGCGAATGTATTATTGAATATAAATTAATTACACAACACAAGGAGAAGAAACGAGATGCTATTTATTAAAAAAATAACAAGAGAATAAATTATACATAGAACGAAAAAGTAAAATCGACAAAGTTCTCAAGAAATAGGAAGAAAAAAAGAAGGAAAAAACTTAATAGGCAGGATAAGACATTAGAAGAAAGCAAGAAAAGGAGGAAAAGAACAGAATTAGAAAAACGTGGAACGAGAGTAAGAAGAGGAACAAAGAAAAAGAAGTATGAAAGGAAGAAAATGATAAAAAATAACTAAAGAAATTTAAGAGAAAATATAGAGGCTATCGTATGCATAGATACGACTGATTTCAAAGTGAGCGAGCAGTGACGGGCAAATCTCATGCGACGAGCGTGTTCGCGACCATGTGAGTCACGATTACAGCTGATCGATCGCAGCATGTATGCTCTACAGAAGCCAAGACAGAGATTTCTCCAACATGATAGCACCTTGTCCGCGTGTCAAGTATGCGAGGAATTTCTGCAGGGTTACCATGAGCTTTTACAACGGGTGAGTATCATGTTAGCCTTCAAACAGCCAATCAGAACCCAAGTTTACTAATTGTGTTGGTCCCAATCGGAAAAAGAAAGTTTAAGAAATGGTCAGAATCATGCACGAGTGAAAGTGATTTTAGTATGCGAGTTTCAAGAATTTTTGTTTTCTCTGATGTTTCTTAAAAAAATGTATCTTAAATATTTATCAGATATATTCTTAAAAGATTTTTTTTATATTAAATGTAATACAATGTTTTCCAATTATAATATACGATTTATTTTTAATTTTCTTTTTAATTTACTAATTTCTAACGAAATAATTTTCAGCCTTGTTTTTGTTATCAAAAATTAAAATTACTAACTTTATAAAAATGTCATTTTATCTCGCTCGTTCTCATTTTTGTCTTATTGTTAATCTCGTTTTCAACAAGTCGCTAAAACAGTCCTGGAAAACAAACAACATTTGTGCCCCGGTTATTAGGTCACGTCCGGCTCCCCGAGTAATCTTATGACAGGATAACGCTGTGCTTCGAAAAAGACCATGTAAAATATTTAAAGATAAAAATTAATTAAGAATTAATCTTATCTTATTACTTTTTGATATTTTTGATCTTTGTAAATCAAGAAACTTTAGTAAATATATGAGTTTGAAAATTTTGTTTTCGAATTTTAAAACATTTCTTTTAATTAAACATTATCTTAGTTAGTTTCAAACATTGTAGAATATATGTATAAACATTTTGGAAATATCGAAGCATCTCTCAATTTTTAATTATAAGTGATAAAAAATATAAGATTCTTTGAAAGAGAAGCTAATGGATAATAAAATCATTTATTTTAACAGTGATGTCAAATAGACTTTACTTTAATTTGAGGGCTTGACTAAGATATGCTACAAATGAATGAATCATTTTCTGCGATATTTTCATTAGAAAAACGAAATTGACTTTAAATTGTAATCAAATGATCCATAGTTTAAAGTGAGAGGCATCTTGTACATATCTATCTCTTCTTTCTTGCAATATACTTTTTTTATTTTTTTTTATTTTGAGCACAGAAAATGTAGCTAAAAGGATAGACCCGGATATTAGATATATAGACTCTATTTGGCTCTTCGCCCAATTGAGCTAAGAACATGGTAGGAAGATCTTTTTAGTTCGTGATCGATCTTATTACTTGACGACTCGCAATTCATCTTTTTATTCGTAATGTCTCATTTGTTATATTATTGTATCGAATAAATTGCAAAATAATATTTCTTTATCTTTTTCCGCGAACAGAATATGATTGTGATTTCGCGAATTATATTACGTCACTAGTTATGTTTGCGAAATTGGCGAGGAATTCCCAGAGACAAAAATATTTCGCAAAGTAACGCACGTTTTTGCAACTGTCTTGTTTTTTTAAATAAAAAAATGAAATAAAAAAGTTTATATCATTTTTTGTTAAGTAGTAGTAATAGAATATATGAATTATAATAGATACTTAACTTTACAAAATCTTACAGAAAGAAATAAAAATTAAGAGATATTGTTGTAATATCTTTAATATATAAACTTTTGAACTTTGTATTATTTATTTCGTTACATTCACACACACACACAAGTAACAAATTTGATCAGGGAATTCAAGTTTACTTGCGAAAACAAATGACGAAATATAAATGATACAAAGTTCAAAAGTTCACACACACACACACACACACACACACACACAGTTTTATGGATATTGCGACTTTTATTTCTCTCTAACGTTTTACATAAAGTTAAGTATTTGCATTATGATAAACAAAACAAATTAATCCTTTTCGCTCATTAAATAATAATAATTTTAACAATAAAATATTAAAATAATTTTCTATTATATTATATATATATATATATTTATATATATATACATATTTTTGAATATATTGCTCTAAGTTGCATATTTATGCCAATAAAATTATAATTTACAAAATTTAAATTAAAAATAAAATAAAGCAAAGCTTTTAGCTTTTCTTTGAAAAATTCAAGTTAAGATTAAAATATTATAGATTTTTGTGATTATTATTAGTGATTAAAAAAAAATAGAATTTGTGAAAAATCTTTAATTGAATAGGATATGAGTAAAGATTGTAATTAGTTATGAAGAGTGAAATTTTCAATTAGGGGGAATATACTTAAGTATCTTATTGCGCAAAAATTAGTATTTGAAAACGTGTTGGCTTTAATATTCTCATTTAGATTCAAATTAAATATTCTTTTTCAATATTCATTCGCGGATTCAATACCTATACGAGGCTTTGAATTACAACGCGCATTTTGTAATATAATAGCTCTATTGTATTATACATAGATTACTTTCATCGAAATACAACACTGCGATACTTCACATTTTATCGCAAGCGATAAATGATCTACAGGATGTGTGTGTCCTTAAGAAAAAGATAACCGAAAAAATTAGTCGCGACAGTAATCTTATCATCCTGATCGATTCACGTTTACGATTCAAGGCCAAACCTACTCATTTGAGAACAATGATAAGCAAAAAAATTTATCGCAAAAATTTAAGTTGCGTAATTTTATATTAAAAATAAAGACAATGAATAATTAAAAGTGCGATAATTTTTTTTCGAGATTTTAATATTTTACAATACGGTTTTAATATTTTTAAATTACTATTAAATTTTAATATTCTTAAATTATTATTAAATATCATTTGTGTAAGATTACATATAATATTCATATATACATATAAATTAATATTATATTATTTATTACATTAATTATTGCATGTATGTATCGTAAGATATAATATATTATTGTGCGTATTGTAAGACATTAATTTTAAATATTTATTATTAATATTCTATAATAATACACATCTTATTAGTATTGTACCTTTATTAATACTTTATGAACCAATAAATTTGTACTTTCACAAGATTGTGAAACAGTCTCATTCAAACAAACTTGCATAAATGTATTGAATGTGTGTGTGTGTGTGTGTGTGTGTGTGTGTGTGTGTATAAATATCACTTTATATACTCATGTAATAATATCTTATTCATATCTAATTGATTTAAGATTCCTTGAATAATCTTTAAATTATTAATTTTTTGACAAATCTGATATCTATGATAAGATCTCCGGATGTTGCTCTCAATAATTGTGGAATGTTTCTTTTTTGTTTATAGTATATGGACATCGGGGAGGACATTGGCGTCCCCGAAGAGTTCACAAAAGGCGAGATGGTGTCGGGGATGTGGTGGCGGCATTTATTATCCGGAGGGATAGCGGGTGCAGTATCGCGTACCTGCACCGCTCCCCTCGACCGCATCAAGGTCTATTTGCAGGTAAGTTTATTGCTAACTATGTTTTTTTGCCAAAGAGCCTTCATTTGATTTTTACATTGCTTTAATAATGTCAAAGTTAAAAATAACACAAATATTATTTCTCCGAATGTCATATTTTATACATTTATTATATATAATATTTAGCATATATAATTTCTGAAAACAATTAAATGAAAAAATTTCTATCTTGATTCACATGTTGTATACACATTTATTATGCGTTATTCGAAAAAGATCCGCTTATGGCAATATGTCGAGCGAGCGAGCGAGCGAGTAAATTTGTCTAGTTTGCTTTAACACGACGAGAGACTCGTCCGATCGTCCTTGCAGGTCCACGGCACACGACACTGCAATATCATGAGTTGCTTCAGGTACATGTTGCGCGAGGGTGGCATTAGCAGCCTGTGGCGCGGCAATGGCATTAACGTGGTCAAGATTGGCCCGGAGACGGCGCTCAAATTTATGGCATACGAGCAGGTGAAGAGGGCCATCAAGGCGGACAACGAGACGCGCGAGCTCGAACTTTATGAGAGATTTTGCGCCGGCTCCATGGCTGGTGGTATCAGCCAATCGGCCATCTACCCCCTCGAGGTACATCCCATTATCTTATAGACTCCTCGCTGCAGTTATATTGAATCATGACGTCAGACGCGAGAAGCCATGTAAATTTGTTGTGTACTATGGCTCTTGTATCGTCACGTTTTATTAACTTTATTATCTTATTAGATTGTCAGACAAAAAATACAGAAAGTACAAGTTATGTAACAAACAAACACACGCACACACATATATACATATATACTATATGTATAATGAAATTGTATGAAATAAACTCTAAAAAGAAATGATAATAATATGTAACAAATAATTTTACAGGTCCTGAAGACGAGACTCGCGTTGCGAAAAACGGGCGAGTTCCACGGCGTGGTAGATGCGGCTAAAAAAATATATAGACAAGGTGGCTTAAAATCCTTTTACAGAGGCTACGTACCCAATTTGATAGGAATACTTCCTTATGCCGGCATCGATTTAGCCGTCTACGAAGTAAGTTAAAACACTGATAAAATCTTTATATTATTTTCGATTTCATTATACAGGGTGTCCCATAATTCGCGAACCACCCGTCAGTTGCAGGTAGAGTAGGTTAAACTGAGTAAAAAAGTCCTCTACCATTTTGCGATTTTCTCAATAATTAATGAGAAATAAATTAAAGAAAATCAGCCAATTCGAGCGATGATAAGCGTGCAGCGAGAAGAGACAGCCCACTCGAGGGTCCAGAGTTAGCGCTACTCGTATGTAGTTACTGTCTTTTGTAAAGCGCTCCTCCCCGCTTCATCGCGCGCTTAGCAACCGTGTAACATTATACTGTTTCTTTTCGCCGCATGCTTAGTAACGATATGAAACTGGGCTGTCTTTTCTCGCCGTCGTCACGCGAATTGGCTGATCTTCTTTAATTTATTTCTCATTAATTATTGCGAAAATCGCAAAATGGTAGAGGACTTTTCTATTCAGTTCAACATGCTCTACCTGTAACTGACGGGTGGTTCGCGAATTATGGGACACCCTGTATATACCTGTTGTAATTATTAATGTTATTTATGCAAAATTAAATTTATATATTTATGCGATTATTTAATTCAATATAGTACAATTCGAGTCGAGATAAATTTTTCGAGATTTTCTCGATAAATTAATTTGCGTGCACATTTGTAGACCTTGAAAAATAGTTACCTACGTACACACGACAAGAAGGAACAACCGCCGTTTTGGATTCTGTTATTGTGTGGCACAGCGTCGAGTACAGCGGGCCAGGTGTGCTCGTACCCGTTAGCACTGGTGCGAACGCGGTTGCAAGCCGAGGTCGCACCAGAAAAATCGCCCAATACCATGATGGGTGTCTTCAAGGACATTCTCAACCGCGAAGGAATACGCGGTCTCTATCGCGGCCTCACACCCAATTTTCTTAAGGTATGATCAATACAAAATGAATATATAAATACAAACACTTATCTATAAAAGTTATATAGAATTTTTATGGATTTTTTTATCTAATTTTATAAAATATATTGAAGTTTCTATTTGTATACACACACACTCTCACAAATTATTTATTTCACACAGACCTTCTTGGAATTGTGTTGTGATGACAATTTAATTTTTTGTATTTTCTGCATTTGCTTAAGACTTTCTAAAATTTTATTAGAAATAAATAAATTCTTAATGTATAAATTCTGATTTTTTCAATATATATGAATTTATTTCTGTATAATTCAGATTTTCTAAATAGCATTTTATTTAAAATTTAATTATAAAACTTATTTTATTACACATCTGGTTCTGTGCACTTTTTCTGCAAAATAAACGCTATATTTTATATTTATAATTAAGTTTTCTTGAGAAAAGACGTGTAAAACATTGAAATTCGAAATAATGAAAATTTATGGGTTGCTTCTTTTCTGTAATGTTGATTGATTCTCTGTGTTGCACTTATTCTTCGTATCATAAAAAATATAAATTTCTAATTGTTTTCTATACTTAACATATAGAAATAATGTAGATTAATACAATTTTAAAAAATGTTTAATTTTACTCTACTAAAAAATATATTCTTTTTTTAGGTTGCACCTGCCGTGTCTATTAGCTATGTAGTATATGAGCATTTTCGGCAGGCGCTGGGCGTCAGAATGACGTGATGAATATATATACTAGGATTAATTTAATTAATTAACTTATTCTCTCTCCCCTCTCTCTCTCTCTGTCTCTCTCTCTCTCTTTTTCTCTCTCTCTCTTTTTTTCTCTTTTTGTTCGACATAAATAATCATCGACAGGCGAATATATGGTCGTTTGATTAGGCATGTTCGTTCGTTTTATCTCAAAGAGAAAAAAAAATAAAGAAAGAAAAAAAATTGCGACGTTTATTTATTATTATTGCTAACTCGAGAAGTTTCTTCGATAAATCGATATATCTCGCAGTTTTTTATGATTTATTAAAATTTCAATATACCTTAATATTTTAATATTAATAAATTATACAAAAAATAACTGCGAATTAATATATAATGAATCGTAATTACCAATTTTTTCTAGCAATTGCTGTAATACATATTGTTATTACTATAACGCAACGATGTCTGATTTTTACGAGTAAGTACGAGGCAGAATATGTATCATGTATAAAAAAAGAGTATTATCTTTTTTTTTTTTTTTTTTTTTTTTGTAAACAAATATACGTGCAAGTTTTAAGTGACAGTAATCGAATAAGGAAAGGCCAGTTCTCGATTAATATTTAGTATAAAAACAAATTTTATCGGCGAAAACATTCAAGTCAGTACAAAAAATGAAGAATTTGCGTATTATATAAATTATTATGATTATCTGTCTATGTAATTAAATTATAATTACATAATTATCTATTTATATATAATCATTTTTTATTATAATTCAGAAATAGAGTAAATAATTTTTTTTTAAATATATATAATTTTGATTATTATTGTGATAAAAAAGGAAAATTAGAAATTATCAGACATTTATATAAGATTAGTTTAAAAGTAAAAAATTGATATTGAATTTAATTTTCTCAATTCTGTTTATAATTTATTTATGTATTAGATCATGTTATCAGATTTAACTAACTTCTTTCGCCTTTTTACTTCTCTGACTTTAATGTCCACGAAAATTTACATTTACTGAATTACAATATATAAAAGCGCTGTAATAGCGATATAAAAAATTCCATTTTAATTGCAAGAATAGAGGATCGCGAGTTATACATTGATACTGTGATATGTATTGTATATGACTATATAAACTGAATTCTCGCGTGGTTTGTTAATATCGAGATCTTGTAAATTACGAAATTATGTAAAATAAGTTGATTCATTGGGATAGAAAACATGCTTTATGTCCTTTATGAAATAAACAAATTCCGTATAATTTTGCAAAATAACATTTATTTGCGAAATTATTTAAAAATTAATTTATAATTTTATACTTTGAGGTTTTTATAGAGAGAAGCATGGATAAAATCTTACAATAAAAGAAAAAAATATATATTATTAACTAAAAAAAAATTAACTCAGATAAAGTTTTACATAATTTCGCAATTGCTATTATAAATTATACAATCTTCAGTTTGTATCTCGATTTGATTATTTGTATTTTGTAGTCAATTATTTATATGTCAATTTGATTTCACCAGCCGCTGCAATTTACTATATTATTTTACTTATTTTCGAATTGCTATAAGTATAATTCATTCCCCTAGATAATTTTTGTGAACAAGAACTATGTACATTATGTATTTACATGTATTATAAATATGTGCACATTGAATATATTGTTTATTTATGAATGTTCGGAAAATAATGATAACTCGCGCACGATAAATATCCCAATTATTTTCAAGAATAACGCAATAAAATAGTGGCGATATATAAACTATAAATTAAAAAAAACATTTTAATTATCTTTTTATTTTAATTATCTTTGTTATCTTGGAACTAATAGAAAATTCAATAAAAAGAGAATTAATAAAAGATATTATTAAAATAAACGAAATTTTTTTTAAATTAAATTTTCTAGTTAAAATTCTAATAAATTATATTAAGAAATAAAATTTCTTAATAAATCTTTTAAAGAATTTTAAATAACAGTTTTCATTAATTTTATTTTTGTTTTTAAGAAAATTATCAAAATATATTATCAAATTATATATAGATTTCTTGCAAAAATATAAATGTTAATTTAAATTTTATATACATATATAGTTTTCTAATATTTATTAATAATTGTGTAAATTTACACAGTACTTTTATTATATCCTTGAAAAAAGAATTAACTAGCAAGTGAAATTATTATTTAGTTATTAAATTATTACAGGAGAGTTAAATGCATAAAAGATTTGGAATTCACGACAAGATATGCGTTTTCTGATTTATTTATAGAGAATTTAATTTATAATTTCCATATCGCAAATATATTTGAGACATACATTCCAAATAATATTCTATTTATTTTTATCAAAAAGTTAAGAGTTACAACTTGTTTAAGAATCTTAAAATTCTATATTTAAATACATAATCATATACATTTAAATCATTGGTTCTTCAATGTATCCCTTTTATTTATAACATTAAAAATGAGAAATTGATTATTTTAATTATATATAAGAAGTTAAAAAATCTTATATATCTTTATTTAACTAAATAAATAGTAGAATTATACTATATTTTTATCTTTAACAAAAAAAGATATTTCTCAGAAATTGTTTGCTTTAATTTAAAATAAAATTAACTTCTCTCTAAAAAAGGAATTTATGTTTCTTTCTAAACTCTCGCAAAAAATGTACTATTACTTTATTCATATATATTTTTCTTTCAGAATATCTTGTACATAAATTAGGCATATAAAAAATTGAAGGACTGAATAGATTAAAAAATAAATAATACCGCGTATAATATTGATTTTTAATTAATACTCACCTTATCAAAAGTCACAAACACTTTATCAAATTTCATTATTAAATTTCACGAACTCGAAAGATGAAAGAAATACTGAATTTTTATATAGCATTTCAAAAGAACTATTTTGTAGAGAATCACATTCTAGTTCAGCAATAAAATATGTATTTTACTTGTCGAATTTTATTGTCTCAGATACTATATATATATATAAAGGTAAATGACATTAAAGATTAAAAATTAAGAAATCTGACTTACAATCCAATAGTAAAATTTAGCTTTGATAATAATTAACATTGAAAGTACGCAAATTGTATTGCAAAATATTTTTATATTAATTCATATTAAAATAAATGCAATAATATTTTTCACAAACTATGTTATGACAATACAACCGGGAATTTATCGTTATCTTGCTTTATTGAAAGGCACCGTGCTTTCTTAGTTTTGCAATATATTACAATATATATAATATTAAGTTTATATAATCTATGACTTAATTTCTGATAGGCACTGATAGATATATTTGTTATTTATCCCTTTTGCTTGAAAATTGCGACATCTGAAATAAATTTTGCGATCAATTTGTTTGCATTTTCCTCCCATCCATCTTCTAAAAAAATAGAAACAGTACCGTAGTTTGATTAAGTAAAGTGACAATATATCACAAATATTTATAATAAAACAATTACTTTGCTTTCTATTTTTGATTAAATTTCCTCGTATTTCATATTATATATGTATGTGTAATAAAAATTTTGATTAAATTTTTTGTTACTAAATTACATACTTTAACAAAGCTGCAAATTTTTATTATTTAATGCTCTTTTTGATGAAAATACAAATTTTATTCTTTTATTAAATTTTGTTTGTCTTTTTTTACACTTGTAGACTAATTTACAATAAAGTTTCTACATTTTTTTTTATATAAACGATATTGAGCAATATCAGTCAAAAATTGCCTATTTGATTTTTTATGACTTATTTTTACATGCCTTTGGTATGAATACATGCTCATTCAAATATTCTATCGAATTTAATAGTAAATTATAGTGAAAAAAGCATGTATTAAAATATCTAACTAAAGAAAGGCTTATAATGGAATTACAAGACGATCTTAATATATAGTATGGAATGTTATAAAATTGGTGCAAATCTTGTGTAGCGGTCTTACTTTGGGCTAATTTCGCGTTTCAGTCTGAATTAAGTAGCTTGCCCGCTTCCTGATCGAGCAACCAGAAGAGAGTGCCATCGCTTGGATTCACTCTTGTGGCTGGCAAATCCTCTTTGTCTTTCAAGACCCTCTGTGAACAACAATAAATGTAATTTAATACAAGCAAAATTGACTTTCAGTCCCAATTTATACGTGCAATTCTGTAATATTGATCAAATGGAACATGTTCTTTCCTTTCTACTATATATGTTCTAAAAGTCAAGTGGCAAATATGCAGTATACGAGAGAACATTGCAAGAAAAGTCAAGTTAGGAGGTAAATTTAATTTACGGAGAATCAGCTGGCTAAGGAGGTTGTAATAGAGAATTCTTAAATAATTTTATAATCAAAATTGACTAGATAAGCATAAATTAAAGAAAGAAAAGGATGACAAAGAGACAGTATAGTACTATATCCAAATATCCAAGAAATTCATAAATGAAAAGAAGAACCTAACTGAAAATGGGCTATCGAGAAGTGAAATTCGACAGTCGAAGAAGAAAGAGAATTTGCTACTAATTATTTCCAAATTCCCTAATAGTTACCACTTCCCCTCTTGTGCTGTTCTCCTACTATTCATATTTGCCACATTGACCATGTGACAATATTTGAGCGCTGGATACGCATATCTTGTGTCTTTTATTCCCTTTCTCACTCTAAATGTTGTCCCATATATACATTCAAAAGTAGTCGTGAGGTATAAGATATACATATATGTATCTTCTATTTCTAAAATAGAAATTATTATTTATTTTCTTTAAATATATTTTATTATATATTTCTATTAATTATTATCTATTATTATTAATTGTAATGGTTAAATTGCTATTAGTTAAAAATATACTTCTTCTCACATTTTTTTCAAAAGGTGCAAAATTGTAAAATTAATAATAATTCAAAACTAAATTCAAAACTAATCGATTAATTAATAAAAAAGTTTGGCAATTACCTTGACGATCTCGGTTTTACTGGCGCCGGTAGCGATAAATACGCACATGCGAGCGTTATTGATGACTGGCATCGTGAGGCTGATTCTGCTAGGTGGTGGTTTTGGCGCGTTCAATTCCCATGTGACCCACATATTCTCATCGTCGAGAGCCCGATGACCCGGAAAAAGTGAGCACGTGTGACCATCCTGACCCAAGCCCAACAGCAAACAATCAAATCTCGGTAATCTGTCCGGCGGGAAGAAGAAGGCCATTTTTTTAATGTAATCCTTCGCCGCGTTCTCGGCTACAAATACATATAAATAAATAAATGACAAATAAATCATATAAACAATAATAACTTACAAAAGAATTGTAAATACATGTGTATGATAATAGATAATAAGTAAAAATCAATATGTATTGTGTAATGAAAAATATGAAATTGAAAAAATGAGAAGGAGGGGAGTTAAAATAATTGCAAGTGTGTAAAAAATAATAAATATGAAAATATTAATTGTGAGATGTTAAACTATATTTAATTATATATATAAATTATTATAAAAGACGCTCAAAAAGTAAGAGTTAAACATTGTCGCCAATGTATGTAGTTATTTTTTTAAAAGACAACACATACGCAATATTTGTTTGATTTTCTTCATTCAATTCATAAACATAAATATTGGTAATGAATTTTAACGACATTAATAAATTGGTAATGCAATGGTTTCTAGTTTATTGAAGTAAGAAATTTCTATATATATATATATCCGATAGTATGTTTGATTTTGACACATATATAATACATATGATTGGTTCTTATTTTTCTAACTTTTCTTATTAATACAATAGAAATGCAGAATAAATTGTTGATCACATACCATTTAATTCTGAATCAATTTTTATGAATTGCTCCTCAGTGACAGGCACTTTTCCGATGAGACAATTTTTGTAGAGGCCATAATTAGAATCAGAGTTTTCTAGAGGCACCACTCGTTCATCGCAGAAAAAGAAACGCCACTTGCTCCAGTCAGTCGAGATATTAGGCAAAGACTTGGCCAGTAATTCCACTACTGAACCGCCTATAAAAACAGCAAATGTCATTAATAAAAAATAATTTGATAATTTTTTTTTATCATTTATATATGGCTATCTTTTGAGATTTTTCATTCGTCCCACTACTTAACTTTTTAATAAAATAGATTATTTAAAATAATGTTTTAAAAGTTTAATTATATTTATTTAAATACACACATACACATACTTTTATCTCCTTTATATTATATATTAACACATATTTTTGAAACAGTGTAAACTTTTCAATGCAATTAAGTGCATAATTAAAACAACAATTTTGGCTAATATTTTTTTGGAAATACTTTGTATGTCTATGCTTATGCATACTTTTGAGACATTTGATATAAGCTATTTAACCTATAAATTTTAGGAAAATTCCTCCATATATTTTCTGTATAAATTTGTAGCATATATTTGTGCCCCAAAAATTTGAACCTTGTCATCTCATGCATCATTATATTCGACATAATACTATTGTTCAATCAATTAATTAACTCCAACCATGTGGAACGCTGAGCATAAACATGATTAAGAATCTAATATCGAAGAATTTTTTGTTAGCTATACTCTGCATTTTCATCAAAATCTTCTACATATGAATTCGTAGAAATAGATTAAATTCGCAGAAATATTAAACATTTATGTTTCTTAATAAACAATAAGTTTAAACACAAATAATTGTTAAGTAATTTTTATAATCCACCAACTTTTATCAAATTTAGTATGTATATGTATGTATATGAGATAAAGCTTTACGATTATGTAATGTATAGTTTACAATTTCTACATATTTACATTTATATAAATATATAGAATATATATATATATATATATATATATTTCTCTATATCCATTTTAGACATTTAAATTTATATATGTCCATCACAGTTTTCTCTAATATAATATATATATTATTTTCCTCTTTCATTAATTGCTCATAATTTATATCATTATAATAAAAATAGTAAAAAAACTCAGTTTTTTTTAGTTTTAGATACAATTTTTTCTATAAAAATATATTAATAAATATAAGAATACACATATATATAACTCTTATTATAGATATCAATATAAAAATAAAAATGAAGTTTTTTTAATCAAAGAGGATGACAAAGCTAATGTCTCGATTACATGCCAATTTCATATCGGGTGTATAGTGTAGTACTTGAAAAAAAAAAGAAGAGAGATTATAATTGCAATATAAATTCACTAAAATACAACTTCTCATGCTGGAGATATGCAAAAATCAATTTTATGAAAAACATGTTTTTTTTATTAATATTTTATTTATTCGTGAATTAATGAAACAAAATATAATTCTACATGCAAGAGTTTCATTTTCGCGACCAGCAACAATGACAATGACAATACGAAAACCTTGACCTTTAGTGAAATTGAAAAAAAACGTAAGATATTTTTTTCATTAGCAAAAACAGAATTCTAATTCTTACGAAAAAATTTAAAAAAGTCGAAGTTGACTGGCTAAGTTCCCGGAGCTGTCGATGTTTACCTCGGTCTCCTGCCGACCTTTAACATAAAATAAAAACAATTATAAGCGAAATGACATAAGCGAAATTGAGGAAGAGTGGAGCATCGCCTGGTTAACAAAGGCCATTAAACCTTGAGAAGAAGAAGAGAAGAAGGACCATCGCCTATCACCATCTAAAAATCAAAATCTGTGTATAAGACCGTGGGCGATAAGATCAAAATGAATTCAAATGCTGAAAAAATGCAGCAAAATGTGAGTATTTTATTCATATATATTAAGTATGATAATATGCTTAGCATAAAAATTTATACACATATGTAAACAAATGTTTTCGATTTTATATTTAAATTATTATATTTTGCATGTCCAGAAACATACTGGTACAATACCTAAGAAAGCACCTCTTTCCAAAAAGAAAATTATAGAGTATCCACACATCCAGTTATATGTCCTTGACAAGGATGATGATTGTGCTGTATGTATCCTGAAAACAGTACACATTGCAAGTTTAAACATTTCCATTATCATTATATATACTTTATTATTTATTTTTATAGGATTTAGAGAAACAAAAAGTCGATGCACCTAAAGGAAAACGCAATGAAGAGGAAATTACATATCGGTTAGTATCAGAACCAGAACAATTTAAAAGGTTTGATATATCAATAATAATGAGGAAAATCAGGAATTTAGTTTCAGTTTAAAAATCTTTTTATGTTTTCAAATTAGTTCTCAGAAGAAAAATAGAAGAAACAAATCACACATGCAACCAAAAGATCATATAATTGCTGAATATGAAAAAAGTATTAATAATTTTTTCATATTCAGCAATTATACGATCTTTTGGTTGCATATGATTTGTTTCTTCCATTTGCTTCTCAGACCTAATTTGAAAACATAAAAAGATTTTTAAACTGAAACTAAATTCCTGATTGTCCTCATTATTATTGATATATCAAACCTTTTAAATTGTTCTGGTTCTAATACTAACCGATCTCTAATTTCCTCTTCATTGCGTTTTCCTTTAGGTGCATCGACTTTTTGTTTCTCTAAATCCTAAAAAAATAAAAATGATTAATGATAATGGAAAAGTTCAAACTTGCAATGTGTACTGTTTTCGGGATACATATAGCACAATCATCATCCTTGTCAAGGACATAGAACTGCATGTGTGAATACTCTATAATTTTCTTTTTGGAATAAGGTGCTTTCTTAGTATTGTACCAGTATGTTTTTGGACATGCAAAATATAATAATTCAAATATAAAATCGAAAACATCTGTTTACATGTGTATAAATTTTCATGCTAAGCATATTATCATACTTAATATATATGAATATAATACTCACATTTTGCTGCATTTTTTCAGCATTTGAATTCATTTTGATCTTATCGCCCACAGTCTTATACACAGATTTTGATTTTTAGATGGTGATAGGCGATGATCCTTCTTCTTCTTCTCAAGGTTTAATAGCCTTTGTTAACCAGGCGATGCTCCACTCTCCCTCAATTTCGCTTATGTCATTTCGCTTATGATTGTTTTTATTTTATGTTAAAGGTCGGCAGGAGACCGAGGTAAACATCGACAGCTCCGGGAACTTAGCCGGTCAACTTCGACTTTTATTATAGATAGGGCCGGTTTCACCATCTCTGATTAACTCAATCGGCCGATTAAACTATATCTTTGTCTCTTTTTAAGAACGTAGCTGAAAAGAGACAAAGATATAGTTTAATCGGTCGATTGAGTTAATCGGAGATGGTGAAACCGGCCCATATCAATATAAAAATAAAAACGAAGTTTTTTTAATCAAACAGGATGACAAAGCTAATGTCTCGATTACATGCCAAGTTCATATCGGGTGTAGAGAGTGTAGTACTTGAAAAAAAAAAAAGAAGAGAGAGATTATAATTGCAATATAAATTCACTAAAATACAATTTCTTACGCTGGAGATATGCAAATATCAATTTTATGAAAAACATGTTTTATTAGTATTTCGTTTATTCATAAATTAATGAAACAATATGTAATTCTACATGCAAAAGTTTCATTTTCGCGATCAGCAACAATGACCAATGACAATGACAATACGAAAACCTTGACCTTTAGTGAAATTGAAAAAAAACACAAGATATTTTTTTCATTAGCAAAAACGGAATTCTAATTCTTACGAAAATTCTTTCATATATATATATATATATATATATACACTTATAGAATTATAGAACGCGGGAATTGTTAACGCAGGAGATGTAGTAGAGCTAAATAAGTATGCAAAAGAAAAAAAAAGAAGCTAGAGGATAGGATCATTGGGATCACCTGATACTCCGAATCGAAAGATCCGGTCATCGCGTGATATTGCGTCGTCGGCGGCGCGAGCGACAAGATTCGAGATCCGCGAGAGTAACTGCTCCTCGTCGTTGGCCACCACTATCTCCGTCATTGCGTACGTTCCTTCGAGGATGAGCGGAGTGAGGTTATTTCGTACATGCACCTTCGAACGCGACAACTATCGAAACACGAGTGCGCCGGCGACACGATAACCTACGACGCGTTGCAAATTTCAGGCAGTGTCGCCAATTGCAGATCCGCACAACACGGGACGAGAGAGCACGAAAGAAAGAGCGTGTGTCGATGTGCGCGGCGCGTTCGACTTTGACCTTCGAGTGGCGCCGCGCGCCGCGTGCCGCGTCGCTGCGGTGGGGGGTGGCGTGGTGGGGGATGGCGGGGAGGGGGGGTGCGCGCGCCGGTGCGCACGCCACCCCCCATAACATGCGAAGATTGTAGTCGGGAAAGTCACGCTAAAAATTCTCCTTTCTCCTTCTATTCTGATTGGTCAACTAAATGCTTTATTCCGTGAAATAGGATTTCCGAACACACCCAAATGCGCGCATATTCGATGAGTGAGAAAAAGTGCAGCCAGCGCAAATGTATGTACAAACTAACCTAGATTCGTGCGTATGATTTAGCGTATAAAAAATTAAATAAATACTCGATGCTCAAAGTATAATAATAACAATCGTGATTCGAACAATCGTCATTTTATGAATTCTCACGTTTTAATTAGTGCCATAAAAATTCCATTAATTTGATCGTTCAATTTTGTACGATGCATCTGTCACTATCATCTTACAGGTTAGATTAGGTTATAATACATATATATATGACTAATTTATACACAATTCATGTAATTCGCTTTAATTTTTATAAGCTATAAATCGATAAAAGAAAATCGTATCTGATTTTATTAATCTAATCTCGATTTTATTTTTACTTAGTCATATATAATCTGTAAGTAGATGAGAAAATTATGATTAAGTTTTTGTAGAAAGATTTTATAATTTCTTGACGATTTTCTAACGCATTATTTAATTGGCACATAAAGATACGTTATAAAATTTACAATCTATTTTGATGAGATGTATAAAATAAATAGATAATCCATAAAAATCACGGTTCTAATAATGTATTGTCATTAAAACATTTATCAATTTTTTGCAGGAGAGAAGTGTAAAAGATTGCAGTGATTGACTTAATGGATCATGGCTGTCCTTAAACCAAGACAAATGTGCTTATTGCAAACAGCTCGGCTGTTCAGATAACGCAGAGTTTTGTCAAATTAGACAAAACGCAGAAATAATGTCCTTCAGAATACGTTTAGCTCGTAGTAGGCCAATCAGACTTCTAGGTAGCGTCGCCATGAAGTGTTGGGCCTTTAGTGGAATTTATATCCTTGTCTGCTTCCTTTTATATTGGTTATATGGTGGAATTTTAGCTTTCTTTCTGCTGTGCTTTGCCACAACTGGTTTGTACCTTTCTTGCTACACAAAGTATTATTTTCTAAAGTCCTATTATTAATCTATAAAAATATTATTATCAGCTCAATATTATATAGATATTATTAAGGCCCTTTATTATTTTATATTCATAATACTTATTGTTATAGGAATACTCTACCACAGAGAAGATCAGCTTCTTTATCATCCAGAACTGCCATCTCATTCCAGAGTTTATGTACCAGCTCCTTCAATATTTAATTTACCATATCAAAGTGTGTATACCAGAGCTGGAGATGGTACAATACTACACATGTTCTTTGTTTCCCAACCAGAGGACAGAATGAGGAAAGCACCTACAGTATTGTTTCTTCATGGCAATGCTGGCAACATGGGCCATCGGTATTCAGTATTTATTATTTTATTTAAATATTCTATTTGTTACACACATTTACATATTAAGAAGAAGTTACATAAATTATTACTCTAAAAGTTTATTAATTAGTCATTATATTACAACATTAATGAATAATTAAAGAATTTTTAGAAATTTTGTTAATTATAATATTATTATTAGAAATATTCTTCATTTATTATATCTGTATAATCTCTATTATATAAAAAATAGAATTTTAGTATTTAATATTATATTAATATAAGAAAAATTGTATTATAATAAATTATATATATTTATATACATTATATATAATAAGTTATATTGATTTTTTCTAGGTTGCAAAACATAGTGGGACTGTATCATAATATCCAGTGTAATATTCTAATGTTAGAATATCGGGGATACGGTTTGTCGCAGGGTTCCCCATCAGAAGAGGGTCTCTATATGGATGCCCGAGCAGGAATAGACTATCTGTCCAGTAGAACGGATATTAATACTAATGAAATTATAGTATTTGGTAGATCACTAGGTAAGAAATAAAAATTTTATTTTATTATTTTAAACATTATTCGTGTTTTAATTATTTTTTACTCTAATAATTTTGATAGGCGGAGCGGTAGCAATCGATTTAGCCACAAAAGAAGAAAATTTGCAGAGGATTTGGTGCCTTATACTCGAAAACACCTTCACTAGTATTCCAGATATGGCCGCCTTATTCGTCGGATCCAAATTTCTACAGTATCTGCCCCTCTTTGTATACAAGAACAAGGTGAAGAGATAGTTTCTATTTTTTTATATATTTTATTTTATACACGATTATTTCGATTTTCTATAAATCAATTAATACATTTTATTATTTTTGAGAAAAAAATATAGCATGTCTTTTATTAAAAATGAACATAATTTTGTTATCGATGTGTGTGACTTGAAACAATAATATTATTATATCGTTATTCTTTAATTTTATTACAACTTTATATATAAAATTAACTTATTTTACATTTTTTTTCATATATAATCTTTAAAAGTAATAAATATCTTTTATGATCACATATATTTCTTCTGCAATATATTCTTATATTTTTATACTTCTTATTGCAGTATTTATCTATTCTGAAAGTTCGCGAAGTCACAGTACCCACTCTGTTCATCTCTGGTCTGACAGACACATTGGTACCACCTCGCATGATGCAGGACCTCTACAAGAATTGTCGAAGCACATGCAAGCGCATACTTCCAGTCGTGGGTGGTACGCATAACGAAACCTGGTGCCAGCCGAATTACTATCAAAATATTTCCAATTTTCTGACCGAACTCAGGGAAAATCCCCCTCCAAGAGTAACGTCTAGTCATTGGCAAATCGATGATATCTAATGACGACACTGATTAAGTATGCCTATTATTACAATCTTAGACATAAGAGTCGTTTTCATGTGTTGTGGACGTGGAAGAATCGATTTTATCGAATCAGAATTTCATAAAGGTCTTCTTCGCGCATTATAGCCACAAAGAAATCGATCTTATGCCTCAAAATGGAAATTAATAAATTACCTTTGCGTCCAAATCAAGTCACAATTAAACTAAATTAGACTAAATAATTAAACTCTTTGTAAGTACAAATCAATTTAAATAATTGATTTAATTATTATAATCAGTTATATTAATTAGTGATTTAAAAAAATTAATAT
Organism: Prenolepis imparis; assembly: GCF_030444845.1. NCBI lineage: Eukaryota > Metazoa > Arthropoda > Insecta > Hymenoptera > Formicidae > Prenolepis > Prenolepis imparis. The sequence goes on along the minus strand of NW_028141356.1, from coordinate 45,093 downwards.
AATTATAAACTACTTTAAAGTTATGTGAAAAGAATCTATCGTTGAATATAAATTTATTTATTAAAATAAATAGAGTTTTGTAACTTTAACAAAGCATGTGTAATCGTGAAAACAATTCTTGATACGTTTCTATATATGGTAATTATTATTATACATTATTTGCAGATTGTGTGGTTCCTGTTACAATAAGTGTTATATTAAAAAGATAAGAAAGGATTAGAGATTATGACAGCTAATTTACACAAGAGTATAAGCTGTGCTAAATTGTGGAAGTAATATCTTTTATATGTTTTCCTCCACAATGACAGTCTTTATGTTTTTATAAAAAAATAAAGATTCAATAAAATAAAGAGAAAGAGATTCAACCAATGATTTAAATATTATTTTTAATAAAGTATATAATGTACATCTTTTCTTACCTTTGAGCTTATCGTCAACAGGTTTTCTCGATATTTTGATTAGTTGGTGAATTACAAAATGTGCAAATCTATGATTGAATCGAATTTTTATCTATTTACTAAAATCTACGATTGATTCGTCTTTTCTTCGTGATCATTCTTCGAGTCAACAGAATACCGATTATCGTTAGAATTGCAAGCAGGGTGATTGCTGTGGCCAGAGCAGCGATCATTCCAGGACTGGTTTCGAATGTCACGACCTGTTTACTAGAAATACTCGCAATATTAACAGTCATCCTTTCAGCGAAATGTGAGGAGTCATCGCAGAAAACTTTTCCTTTCCATTTATACCAATGGATCATTCTTTTATTAGTTAATGGAGCTGGGCCAGCACATCTATAATTAATAAATTTAAAAATAACATGATTATTTTATTTACTTATTAAATTAATTCAATCGAAATACAAAATAAAAGTGGATATTTATCCATTCATAATTTGTGTAATATATTCTAATGATGCATATAATACATTAATTTATATTGTAATTACCTTAAATCTTCTAACAGACTAGGCTTCATCAAGTAAAGTTTTGGGACTAACGTACTTAACATCCATTGCAATGAACAATTGCAAATAAATGGATTACCTTGCAGATTAATGAAATAGTTTGCATTTGAAATATTTACATCAAGTAATTTTGACGACAAATGAGCAAAGCAATTATTGCTTAAATCTAGCTGAGAAAAATAAAGAAAAAGAATTACGTGTAAAGATATTTTTATCTAACAAGTTATAAGATATATATATTTACAGAACAAATATTCATGTGCTGAAAAACATTTTCCTCGATTGTGCTCAATTTTGTATTACTCGAAACAGTTATATTTATACAATTATTCTTCCTCTCTTTCAGCATTAGAAATGTGTCTTTACTAATCTCTTCAATCGTCTTCACAAAATTTACTTCAAATTTTTCCAATCTCAATTCAGACCGAATTTTTACATTTTCTAAAAGATTTCCATTAACTTTAAAAATTCTTAAATTTGGAAAATTTTTAATAGAAACCGTTTCAGGAATCATTGTTAAATTGTTAAAAGATAAATCCAGCGTTTCTAAATCTTTAAGAAAAACATCCGGAAATTCTGATAAGGAATTTCCATTAATATTTAGATCTTTTAATTCTTCCAATAATGTTAAATTTTTATGTATATTAGAAATGCAGTTATTTTGAATGTTTAAGATACGAACTGATGAGTTTTGTAATGATAAGTAATTGATAAAATTGTTTTCTGCATAAAGTTCCAGTAGTGACAATGGAAAATTTTGGAAATTTAAATCGAGAAGATGATTATTGTTCATGTAAAGTATCTCCAAATGTTGTAAACGAAGTAATGACTTGGCTGGGAGACTAAATAGATTATTGAAGGAGAGATCCAAGTATTCCAGCTCCAGTAAATCATCGAAGAAATTCTACAAAGTAGAAAAAATTAAACAAATAAGATTAGTATATATATAATATTAAAAGTAGATTATGAAATAAATATATATGTGATTATTTTACTTATATAATTTATTGTTACAACATTGTTAAAAAATTTAAATAATTTTTACTGTCAAAATTAAATAAAATTGCTACACTACCAGATTACTAAGGTTGTTGTGAGATACATCAAGGATTTTCAACTTCGTTGTTATATTTTCTGAGCTTTTCTCCAAGCTACTAATTTGATTATGACTCAAATTCAATTTGGAAAGGGAAGAGTCTATGTTTAAAATGGAAATATCGAAGCCCCATAATAGATTATAGGAATAATTTAAGTCTTCGAGATCGTTTAGATTCTTGAAAATATCTGAATGTATATTATCCAACTGATTGTGAGACAGATCTAATTTTTTTAAATGTTTCAAGTTCTTTAGTTCGTTTATGGGTAAAAGCACTAAGTTATTTTTTGAAAGAATAAGTTTATTTAATGATTGATGCTGATCAAGAGTGAGAAGATCAAAATTGAGAGCTTCATTGAATCCTAGATGCCTGTCATGACAATCAATAATTGCTCCTGAATCTATAAGAACAATGATATATAACATAAAAATATTTATAATTAATAAATATTAAAAATTAATAATATAATGTAATTAGTAATGTAATTAGTTTTTATTATTTCTCTTTGTAGATTTCTTTTTTCTTTTGGACTTACTTAAGGTAGAACATATACAGGTTTTGCATATATCACACAAACATTTGTTGCACACAATTAAAAGTAATGTCATAATGATATTACAATAGTTAAATATCATGATTCGTGATTTATTCGCGACTTTGTGACTTCACATTCAGACTAGGTAACGTCAATGATTGCTTATTCAGTCGTAATAAAAGCTATATCTACTCACTAACCGATCCCTGATAATATATCTGATAAGTACGTTTGCCAGATAATGTATTACTCATCTTGTTATGGAAAATAACATATATGATAAATTTAATCGATTAGATACAATTTATAATTTGTACTTGTAACTAATATTTAATATTTATAAAAATTATAACATTTATGAAACCGTCCTAGAGCAAATCAAATTATATAGTAATAATTTTGACAACATTTTATATATGTACATAATTTTGATACATTTTATATATGGTCTTTTTCATTTCAAAGGTATTTTCTAAATTATTAAAAATGCAGCATTTTTTCTATTAAAAAATTTTTATTATTAAATAATATTTGAAAGCTTTGTTATTAATTTTAAACAAAATTTTTAGAATAGTTGAATAATAAATTAACTATAACTTCTGATCAATAAATTAACAAGTGATTGATAATAATCAAATATATGAATGAAAAAATAGTTTAATATTACATTACACAAAAAATATATCATTAATATTAATATTGTATATCATTTATTGTTTCTAATGTTGTATATCATACTTATTGTTTAATTATATTTTATTAGTCAAGTCTTAATAAATAATATATCACAAATACTGATAAAATAAACCAATATTTATGAATTAATTGGACTTTTAAAAATAAGACACAAATTTAAGATTTCTTGAAAAAATCTGTCAGAGTTGATTGCTTTTTCTTCACTTTTTCCACCTTTGCTTCTACTTTCTTCGCCTCTCTCCTTTTCTCCTCTTCTTTTGTCTCCTCTTCATCCTCAGAACAGCTTACATAAATATGTTCTTTCTTTGTCACAATATAATCGCCTTCCTTGTAAGTCTTATTGACTAACTTCAGTACTTTTCTTTTGCCATTTTCACGTTTTATTTTCGGTGGAGAGGGACTTTTTGGTCTTGCAACAGCTTCAGGCTCTGGGGATTCAGGAACTGATTCTTCCATCTCTATGTCACTCTGTCTCTCTGAATCACTGGAATCACTCTGGACAACTATTCTCTTCCGTTTCTTGGCAGTTTCGTCTGTTTCTTTGCTTCTATTACGTTTTTTTCCACGTAAATTCTCCTTTTTAGGTTTTCTTTTTTCCGCAACTTCCTTCTTGGCATTATCATTTTTCTTTTCTGATGATATAACTTCTTCTGTAGGCTTTAAAGGCGATGCATGCTTTCCGAAAAAATTGTCCAAGCTTCCCTTTTGTACAGAATTGTTTTTTGGAGACACTTTTTTAGTGGTGGAATTGACAGAACCTTTACTCTTCTCTATTGAACCTTTATTTTTCTCTGTAGAACCTTTCTTCTTAGAAGAATCTTTATCTTTCTGTACAGAATCTTTATCCTTTTTCACAGAATCTTTTTCCTTTTCTATTAATTCTTCATCTTCTTCCTTTAAAGCTTCATCTTTCTCTATCAAATTTTTATCCTTCTTCATCAAATCTTTTTCCTTCAAAAAGTTGTTATCTTTCTTTGTTAATTTTTCAGGACTCTTTGTTTTTCCAGTCATACCAAACAAATTATTGAATCCACTTTTCTTTGCTGTTACTGAATTTTGTTCTACCTTTGATGGATTTATAGAATTTACAGGCTTTGAATTTACTTTATTTTCTATTGTAATCTTCTTTGCAGCTGTACCCCAACGTAATAGTTGCATTTCTTCATCGCTTCTCTCTTTGCAGGTATCACACTTTATTGCGCTATACTTTACATCTCCAGAACCAGAAGTGGCGAGTAACTCCAGATCCGCAAGAGGTTTGTGGACACTATAAAGATGCTCCGAAATAATTTTATTGAACTTCTCTTTAGCTTCAGCTGCAGCGGATTCTTTTACTACCTCCACACGCATTTCATTATTCTTTAGGAGACCAATTAATAAATATGTGCATTCAATGTTGTCATTTTTATATTTTTGGTAGAATTCCCATAAGATTTGTTTTGCAACATTAACGTGAACATGCAATTCACTGCTTAACCATTTATAAGTGACCTAAAAATATTAATTATGCGTTAATTACATTTGTTTATAAAATATAAACATTATACATAAATGCGTTTGCGACATAATTACCAGCTTATCGTTATCAAAAACATGGCCAGCCAAAGTTTCTAAATGTTCATTCAATACTTCCATAATCATTGTTTAACAATTTATTCGTAGCAAATGTCAATTAATTGACAAATGCAAGCAATAGCTCGGTTTCAGTAATCTAACCCAACCTAACCTAACCCTAACCTAACTTTTTTCAACATGACGTATGACGTTGATTACATTGCGCCAAAAATTCTGGCGCGATCATATGATCAGAGCGAGAAAGCGAATAGAAGGCGCAACATTTTGTGCGCATGTTATTAGAATAATTAGAAATTGAAAAGCTAAATTAGATAAAGTACTTGGCTCTGATGATCTTAGAATAAAAAAAATTGAAATGACATTTTATTTATAAAAAATCTCAGAAAACATAATTTATTTGTTAAATATGTGAAAGAAACAGGTTTCATCTCTCTCTTTCTCTCTCTCTCTGTATATATACAAACATGGGAAATATACATTCTAACAAAGATTCTTTTTTTTATTCATTTCTTTTTTCCAATTTCTTCTTTCTTGCAATATTCTTTTTAATTTGTTCCAGCATCGACGCATCCTACAAAATAAATACAAGCATGATAAATTCTTTATACAAAAGATAATAAGAAGTCTCTTAGAAATAAATATATATATAAAATTTATCTTTTTGTTAAAAATATATAAAAAATTGATATCGATATTGACAATATTTTAGTATATGTATAATAAATATTATATTTATATACTATAAAGATATAATTCTTCATTACATTAATATATTAGAAAACAAATAATAAAATACTGTTTTATTTACCGTAACTGCAATGAATAACGAGCAATCATTCGTGTGCATATATCGAGTAGTGTAAATGTCGCTATCGTTGGCATTATCGTTTCCTCTTGTTTCATTATAAAAATCACCGTCACTAGCTGATTCTGTCAAGTGAATGGGCACATTCCAGATTCTGCTCACTCCTTTGATCAGGTTCACATTTTTCTTATAAAAGTCATAATCATCCATGTTGCTGGTCAGAATATTAACTGCAATAAAAAAAAAGAGAGAACTTTTCAAATACAATTTTTCATTTTACTATTACTATTCACTATATCTTTATATGTATATGCATATATGTATATGTGTTATATTAGATATAATATTAATTTTCGTAATTAATCTGTTAAAAAATGTAATTATTTAATTAGCATATTTGTTTCATTAATGATTAGGACCTACCTTCCGGATTTGACTTCTTGCTCACATTCGCCATGCAGCTTCTGATGACATCTATCACATTCATAAGCTCGCATATTTTTTCCTCTAATACAACGTCTCTTAAATGCTCGAACTGTTCAAACAAATAAAAATAGAATTAAATAAAAAAATAATTATCTAACTAATATATAAGTGTTCAGGAAGGAAAAGAGATAAAAAGAAAGGAGAGGAAAAAATAACATATACATTGAAAAAAATGTATAATATAATATAAAGATTATTTATGTAGCTTATATATACATATATACACATACCTCACATGGCATAGGATAGGATGTCTCTAGCAACGAGGAGACTGACTGGAATCCTGACAAACCCTTCTTTGCGAGTCTCGTATATAGATCGTCCGACAAGTAAGGCGTAATGGGTGCGAGAAGACGCAATGATACTTCCAGGCATTTTGCGAGAGTATCGAAATGTCCAGCAGCATTGCCACTTCTGAATCCCAATTTAGTGCCCTCCTGTGTTTAGTAAAATTTTATATGTATATATATAATATGACTAAGAAATTATTAAATTAAAATTAATTAAGATACAAAGTACATCATTATTATTATTATGGTCTTATATTAATCTATAATTAATCAATTGGTATTTTTTAACATTTTTACAATTCATAAAGTATTGTACAATATTGTACCACGTAAAGATCGCAGAACTCGTAGTGCAGAAATTGACGAATTGCAGCAATTGCCTTATGGAAGTTTCGCTCGGCAAACGCACTGTTCACTGTTTCCACCATCCATGACAATCGGCTCAGAATCCATCGATCCAGATTACTTAGATATTGCTTTTCTTTGTCTTCGTGTTGTTGTTGATTCTTTTCATTCTCCTCATCATTCTTTGTCATCAATAACACGTATTTACTCGCCTGCCAGATTTTGTTACAGAAATACTTGCTTGTGCGACAATTATCTACGTCGAAACTAATGGTACGATCTATAATAAAAGTTAAATTTTCATTAGTCTCTTATGATTCTTTAGCTTAAGATTTTTTAAATTTGTTTTTAAAATTCTTTCCTTTTTTAATTTTTAACAAATTCTTCAGGTTCTGTATATATATACGTTCTTAATATTCTTAATATTTTAATTTACTTACTCTTAATATTACGTGCACACAACGATAGCCTCAAAGCATCTGCGCCACAGTCTGGTATTCCTGTGGAATATGATTTTGTGTTGACACGCAGTGTTCGCTGCAACTCGTCAGCACTGAGAATCCCCGCTGCATGATTTCGTCTTGCTTGCGCGTTCAGTTCCTGTATTATGATTACATTTTAATTCTATTTTTAATATAATTAATTTTTATGTATATGTGTATATACAAGATATATATAAACAAGATGCATAGTTTCTTATGTATTTAAATGCTACATATTATGTTGTATTCGAGAAAAATTTATCATATTAGTTTTATAAAATTTTCGCAATTTATAATCTCCCAAAAAAGGTTTTTTAATCCTAAATATATTCTATCAAACTTCTTTTAAAATTTTAATTCCTAAAATTCTTAATGCACGCTCCCTTTCTCTTTCAATTTTTATATTTTAATATTTTATATATAGAGGTATATTATATTTATATTAAATATTACATATAAATTTTATTAGTTTTAAGAATTTTATGAATTTTTCAAATTATAAGAAAAAATGATTCTTGGCAATTGTGTTGCAAAAATTTGAAGAATACTCACTTCAAAGCTACAACCGTTCATAATGTTTTCCGGCAAGATGACATTGCCAGAACTCTTGGACATTTTCTTGCCATTAGCATCGCACAAGATACCATGAAGCAGAACCTCCTACATATATAATTTGTAATTATCAATTAAGAACATTTACACTAAAGAGACTATATTGTTACAATATACGTAAACTTTAGAAAAATTATATTTGATAAAAAATAATATTATGATTTAATAAAAAAGTACAGAATTTTATTTTTTAGGATTATCACTCAATTGCAAATTGATCAAATTGATTAATATAATCTGCTTATTAAAGGATTTATATTAAAATTCTAAAAAGACATTGATATTATATGTATATATATGTGTATATAAAGCGCAAATAATTGATTACGCATATAAAATTGTATACCTTGAATGGCAAATTTTGTGTCATTTCTAGACTTAGCATCACCATCCTCGCCACCCAAAAAAGAAATATGTCATGACCAGTTTCCATCAATGTTAATGGATAGTATTTTGCCATGTCCTTCGTCTGTGATAATAATAAATGTAATGTGAGAATAATAAAACTAAAATGACATATGATTATAATGCAATAATGAAAAAGTAATAAGAATAACAATAATAGTAATAATCGATATATTAAAATAAAATTAATAACAGAAACTAACGTGTTCCGGCCAGCCAAGTGTGACAAATGGTATAATTGCCGAAGAAAACCACGTGTCAAGGACATCGGAATCCTGACGTATGCTCACTGTGTCCCCATATTTCTCCCGCGCTTGCGAATATGCCTCTTCTTCGGATCGCGCGATTATCCAAGAAGTTTTGCTAGTGCTACTAGTGGAGAAAATATCATTGTCGTCATCATTATTGTTATCACCATGGTTTACGGAATACGCCGGGATGCGATGACCCCACCATAACTGTCTCGACACACACCAATCCCTGAAGAAAAGAAAAAGAAATTCTTTTTTAAAAAGATTTATCAAATTTATTTAGTTATTTGCATGTTTAAAGTTATACAATTATTTATATGTTTATTCTTTTATACTGCTCATTTATACTGTTAATTTTTATTCTTTTACTTTCACTTGTTTATTCATTCATTCTTTCATTTTATTCTTTATGTGGTTTTTGTTCACTTATTTCTTTATTTAACAATTTATTCATTTATATATCTATTTATTTACTCATTTATTTATCTATTTATTTATTAAATGCTCATACAGTAATTTTACCTGATGTTTTCGAGCCAGTCATACCACAATTGTTCATGGATACCGCCATCGCTTGAATCGATTCTTAATTCACCATTCTTTACAGCCTCGTGCGCTCGTCTAGCCATTGCTGCGCATCGCACAAACCACTGTTCCTTAGGCAGATACTCGATCACATCGTGCGTACGCGAACATCGTGGCAGTATCATTCGATGATGGTCCTCTACACCTCTGATGATACCTCGCGCCGATAGTTTGTTCACGAGTCTCTCCCGTGCGACAAACCTTGATAGTCCCTAAAATTATTTATTAACAATAGATAAGAAAAAGTGTGTGATAAATAAATAAAAAATATGACAATGTATATTTAACCAATATTAAATTATATTGAATAAAGTCTATTTAATATAGATATATTATGAGAATATAAAGTTATTAAATATATTTTTAAAAAATATCTCGAGAATATATCTTTAGAAAAAAAAGGAAACGTCGAACTATGCATCTTTTCCATGAAGTCGTACCTTGAATTCTTTGCATACGTCCGTCATATTGCCAGCCTCGTCGATAACGCTAATAACTGGCAAGTCGTGCCTTTTAGCAATATCATAATCCAAGCGATCGTGTGCCGGTGTGATTTTCACCGCACCTGCAAGAGAGAAATATGTATAATTATCCCAATAAATAATAAATAAAATAACTTTTAAAACTTATTAATCTATTTTCTCTCTCTCAATACATTCTTTCGATATATTTATAAATTAATTTTCTATAAATCTCCTTTTTACCAGTGCCAAAATCTCTCTTGACCAAAGAATCAGCTATGACAGGTATGAACGTCTCTTTTACGGGGTGTAAAACTTGCCGACCGATGTACCTCGAATATCTCTCGTCGTCTGGATGCACAGCGATCGCTACATCCCCAAAAATCGTCTCGAGCCTAGTCGTTGCAACTATCAGTTCTTCCTCTATGAGAAATATAAAATATATTAAAATTGATATATTTAAATTAATTTTATTTAATATTTATTTTTACTTTAATATTTATTTTACTCACTCGAATCTTTGATCGGATATGCTAGCTTGATTAATTGGCCGACAGTAACTTTGCTGTCATGGCCAGGTAACCGGAGTTGCGTTTTGCCGTCTATTACGAAATCCTCAACTTCGATCTCTGAGATTGTACTGCGCAGTGCTGGCGACCAATTGACGAGGTCTCTAGCTCTGTATAACAGATTCCTCTCGCTTAGCCGTACGAATGTTTCTGTCACTGCCACGCTATGAGTCTGTAAAATCACACGCATATGTATAAAAGTTCAATGTTACAATAAATATAGTAATAATTATTTTGCGTAAATAAATATATATATAATAAAATAGAAAATACACATTACCTTATCAATGGTAAAATATTCTCTGTTCCAGTCAAGTGTGGCACCAAGAACTTTCAACTGCTGATTGATGACCGTAGCCTTCTCCGTCTTCCACTGCCAAAGCAATCGCCAGAATTCGGTGCGACCCATATCCTGCCGTGTGATGTTTTGCGTGCGTTGCAACATACGTTCTACTACTGCCTGCGTCGCGATTCCCGCATGATCCAGACCTGGTATCCACAAAACTGGATGGCCTTTCATTCTGTGCCTGTGTGTATGTGTGTACAGTAGAGAAAAATCTATAAATGGTAAATTTACCTATAGTAAATAAATGTATCAATGTAAAAACATAATATAATTATAATAATAAAATTATTAATATGATATAATTACTATCATCTTTATAAAGTGTATTTAGTAACAAAAAAATTTGACTGTAATATATGATTGTGCTATAATGTAATAATTTAATTTTTATTATTATATATTATAATTATTACTGTAATATTAATGCTGTTATAATATTGCTAACCATCTCGCTAGAACATCCTGGATCGTAACAGTGAGCGCATGGCCCAGATGCAACACTCCTGTAATATTAGGTGGTGGTAAGACCATACTAAAGGGTTCTTTTTTCTCGTTTTCTTTGTCACTTCTTGCTTTTGCCATTCTAGAGGCTGTAAAGTAGTTATTATCCTGCCAGATATCGTACCAGCCTTGCTCCACATCTTTCGATTTGAATGTAGCGGGAAAATCTGCACTTGCAAATTCAAAGTAAAGTATTAATTCCCTCTTATACTTCCTTAATTATTTTTAATTAATATTTTTCAGTGGATTTTAATAAAAGTTTTATATTTTAAGTTTTCACTAATTTCAGAGAAAATTCTTTGCAAATAACTACAGAAACTGAATGTATATATAGATTCAAATACAGAAACATGCATATGTATATCTCATTAACAGATATATAAAATATTATAAAAAAAATGTACCTGTTAATTTTTTATTATTGTATACTTCTGCAGTTGCAGTTGAACTGCAATAACGTAATCTTCGACAGAGAAAATTCATTCGCAAAAAAGGACAATCACTCAATGTACGTTGCATCATTGGTAATATTTTACTGAGTAATTACGAAAATTCTAACAAACGAAAATTCGCGTCATAAGACAGATTTATTTATCAATTCAATTGATTATATTCTTCATGTTCTTTGTATTAAAAGAAAATATACACTTTTAACATAATCCCTGTGTACGCAAATCTCACATTACAGAATCAAATTTCAATCTAACCTCAAACCTTAGACTGTAAATCAAGGCTGCAATCCATTTGATACTACAAATGCTTCAAAGTATTTTTCCTCTCTTTATTAAAAGAAAAGAGAAGAACGTTTCGGAGCATTTGTAGCATCAAATGGATTGCAGCCTATATATATGGTATAGATATTAATATGTAATCTGTAAATATATCATTAAATTGAAAATAATATATAATTTGTACATATTAATTATACATATGTGTGTACGTATAAACTATGTTATACAAGTCTGAATATACTTGATAAAAAAAAATTACAGTGTGTATTAATCTCCAAATAAAAAATGAAATAAAAAAATTAAATCAAGTATTATACAAAGTACAAAATATAAAAAAAATGTAATAAAAAATAAAAAATTTATATATATCTCATATTAAGAAAAAATAATTATTATAATCATAAGTAATACTTTGGCTCTTATTTTGGCAATAATTTCTTGACATAATCATCTAATTAATTATTCGTAATGTTTTCTCGTTTTTTATATGTTGCTCTGAACAAAGATGAATGCGTAATTCCAACAGACCAATTGTCTCCATTCCACACAGCTTACAAAAAACGGCCACGTTCTTCATCTTAAGTGCATCTCTGATGAAACATAGAATATGCACATATGTATATTAATATTAATACATAAAAATATATATAGTACATAAAAATGTAATGTTTACATACTCGTAAGCAAAACGTTGCAACTCCAAAAGATGCTCCAGCATATCCTCCTTTTTCTCATCTATTTCGCGTAGTTCTAGCGCTTTATGCAACGGATATATGTCGCATTGTCTCGTTTCTCTAATGGATGGCAAAAACAATAATTTGTCATAATAATTCCATTTATCGGAGTAATTATCGAGCTCTTCATTCAATGGATTTCGTGATTTTCTTTGTTTGTCCCTTAGTTCAAGCAAAATACGTTGGATTCTATTCTGACAGTTTATAATATGGTCACAATTCGAACTTTGATCTAGTTGCATTCCTGCATTCATCCAATAACGCAATTTATTTATCTGTAAGAAAAAATTGAAAAAAAATAATTATTAATGATTATATATGATTATTTTATTATTAATGAAATAATAGAAAAAAAATTAATTATAATAGAAATAAAATAAAATAAAAAATAATAAAAAATGCTTGCAATTTCTATTACTAAAATTAATGAATTATGTGACGAATAATAAAAAGTGAAAATATTTTTTTAACAACTAAATGTAATACATAGGATGTAGCATATAATAAATTCCGTGTAAATTGTAAAATAAGAACAAAAAGATTTTAATAAAAGTCTTTCTTTCGTTGCTTTTTTAAATCTAAAAAGATGAAGAATTTTTTTTTCTTAATTTTCCAAGTTTTATACAATAAGATTAATTATTTAATTAATTTTCTTATAATTTATTTCATTAAATTATCAATTTATAATGTTTACCAATATACCTCTTTCACATCGTCAATTGTAATTTCCACATCAAACTTAATTTCCATATCGTGATCAGGAAACATAGCCTGTTTAGTGGAATCATTCATCGGACCTAAACCACATAAAGCTCCCGTGTAACAAGTCCGTCGTGAATTACATCTTAATTCCATATACGGTGCAAAGCTTAGAGCAAGCAATGCTGCAAATCCAGGAATATTCGGTAGGAAAGTGGTATTTTTCAGACTTAATCCTCCATTTAATCCTTGACTAACGATCTGAGCGATTAAAAGACATCCTAATGATTGCTCGTGATCTTCATCCAGAAAAACACAATTCACAGAATTTAAGTCTATGGTTGTTCTTTTTGATTTTCCGACTGATGTCAATTGGATCAACTCCGTTTCTAAGGGAGAGAATGGACCTTGAAGTTTTATGCTGGAGTTATAAAATTCTTTAGGTGGATTAGGATACTGAAATCATAGAATTACATATAGAATTACATATACAAATACATACATTTTTATAAATTAACATTAGTCATATATATATTAATTTTCTTTAAGTATTATTATTATTATTGCACGCTATTCTTTTCTGCCTTAAAAAAATTTTTTTTTATAAAAGATTATCTATAAAGTTGAAAAAAGTATAAAAATTATCTACACATTTTATTATTTAGCATAAAATTAATAATTAGAAATATCAAAATTTAAAATATATATTACATTATTATTGAATTAAATTTTCATTTACCTTCATTAAAATCAACTACTTTACTTACTTTTAATAAATAATCCTTATCATACTGTTCCTCTTCGTAAAATTGTTTTTCCTCCATTGACATTATATTAATATTCATTCTCAGTTCATGATTATATGTTGATAAATAACTTTCTTCTTTTTTTCTAGCATATCCTTTTTCAATCATATCATTATTAATATTGAATTTCTCTCCTTTTTCATTAATAGTAATCAATTCCAAATTAACGGTATTATCAACAACTGAATAAATCTTTCCAAAGATCTTGCTCTTTTTCTTAATTTGCACTATAAAATAATTTTTCGAAATTTTTGACCATTGACCATGAAAGTTAGCTTGATTTGAAGGTCGCAAAAAAGCCAAATTACAACGGAACGCTAAAGGAGGTATTTTCAAAATTGTTGTATCATTAATTTCTCTTAGATCGCTACATCGAACTCGAGATGAGCGACCGTTATCGATGAAAAAAATATCGACTAAGTCTCCAATTCTTGAGGTAAAATCCTCAATTATTGCGCGATGATAAATTAAAGAATCATTTCTTTCTGTAGGGGCGGCAATTATGGTTGAAATTTGTGGAGGAGAAGAAAATTCTTTCAAGGGGTGTTTATTAAGAATGTCTTCAATATTTTGTAATTTATTGCGAGTAGCATCGAGAATCGCCCAGAAGTATCCAGGGCTGATAATCTGAAAATATTGATTGACATTAAATGTGCGTAAATGAGATTAGACAAATAAATTATGCAACAATAATTGCAGCAATCAATGAATAGACATGCAATGATTTAATCAATCTATAAATATCTTATAAATATTATTACGAATGTGCTTTTTTAGACAACATAAATATGTAATTTTTTAAAAATCTAAATCTAATTCTAATCCTTATTCTTTACTAATTTACAAAAGTAAAGAAAAACTTACAGTTTGTATAAATAGAGGTATTTCGGTGATATCAAGTCCTGGTAATTTCGGTCTGGTTTTATATATAAAGTAATGACTATTACTTTCTGTCTTCCTCAAATCTTTATGAAAGAAATGAGTTTGTTCAGGTGTACAAACATTATAATACTTTGCCATTTTTTGTGCTTCTTTTATATTTAACAAGTTTATATTGATTGGCACATCGCATTGTCTCATCTTGACAGCCTGATAAACAAATAAATTAATTACTATCTGTTACATAATCATAATGTTTCATAATCTATATTTTATCAATTCTTTGTATATTTTTATATTTTATATAGATGTGTGTAAGTGTATGCGTATTATTATTTATTTATATATAAATTATATATTATTTAATTACATGTGTGTGTGTATGTGTGTGTGTGTGTGTGTGTGTGTGTGTGTGTGTGTGTGTATATATATATATATATATAGCATAAATAATAAATTAATAATTACCTGATACACAAAGTTTGATATATTGTAAAAATTATCATTCATGAGAGTTTTCTCGCGAAACTGCACACAAACACGTTTCGATGCATCAAAAAATACTGCTATCTGTTTTTCTGGAATTCCTTGATGTTTGGCAAAAATCTCCTGAAATTGTTTAGCATACAAATATCCAGGTTGATTTAATGGCCATCCTCTTAGATAAACTGTCTTCATAGGATCGAAGGTACCCAGATTCATTGTAATATTTTCTTTAAAAATTTCTAAATGTTGCATACGTTTGATGAAATAATTGGGATAGAATGCTCCTGCGAGAGCAACTTGAAGTGCGAAATCGCGATCTGTATCTAAAAATAATTGCAAATAATTGAAATTAAACATAATCACAAAACAAAATGAAAATTAAAGCATTTATAAATTGAAATTTAAAATAATTTTTTAAAAATCTTATATACAATTCAGAGATACAATAATTAAAAGACAACTAATAATAATAAAAAATAATTGAAAGATAATTAACAATAATTAAAAAACTATCAAAAATAATCTAATAGACTAATAGAAAAATAATCGAGGATTAAAAATTAAATTGAAAATGATTAGACAATTACAATTTTAAAAATAATTAAATAATTACAAAAATAAAATAAATGATTATACCTTGCCAGATGACTTTATTAATTCCAACACTTTCTCTAATTCCAAACTTAAACAGTCTCTCAGTGATCTCGTTTACTAGAGCATCCAATTCGAACAAAGTTTTTAAGTGTACTTCGTTTCTCTGCGCCCATTGTCTTTCGGCTTCACGACTGGTTAATCGACGATTCGCTTTTTCATTTTGCCACGTTTTATAAATATTTAAAGTGGCGATGCAATCACTGTTAGAATCGTAAGCCCATTTTCTTCGAGTAACATAAGAAGAAATATCAGAACGATATTGCGAGATGTTAAAGATGTCCCTGAGGGTCATACTGGTCCCCAAAATAATAGCATCTCGTAAAACTCCGAAAACGTGACCGAGCATAATTAATTTTGTAATTCGTATATCAAGCGGCAAAAATGCCATTATTCTACCAAGATCGGTTAATTTCCCGTCAAATGGTTGAAAGGAATTATTCTCGTTTACTAATGCCCCGACCTCTTTTAGAGTCAGGATGGTAGCCGCTAGATTAGAGAAAGAGGGCGGATTAAGAGAGAGGGAGAGCAGAGTACGTGGTTCATCAAGATCGAGAATCTTGGCGCGAAGAACGAGGTTGGCGAGCGGGGCGCGAAGCATCTCCGGAGTGCCCTCATTGTTAAAAATGTTCTGTAAATTTTATGAAGAATTAATAAATATATAATATATAGTAGAGGAAAATTGACAAATCAATTTTAATCTCTTCTATATTTATAGAGATTCTTCCTAAACTATATAGATTATGAATAGTAAATATTATAAAGCTTAAATATATAACTAAGCATTACTTACATCATAAAATGCTTTTGGAACCAATCTGTACACTCTGCCATCCATTACTCGACCTGCACGACCAGCTCGTTGTATACAATTTACTTTACTTGCCCAACAAAGTTTTAATGTTTGATAATGAGTATTGGAATCGACCTCCAGCATTTTTATAAGGCAGAAATCTATCACTATAAATTATAGACATTTATTAAATCATTAACTATTTTCTTATTTATTATGTAATAATTATTAAATATTATTAAAATTTATGTGTGCGCGCGCATACACGTGTATTATTTCGCTAATGTATGTTATAATTAGAAAAATTATTTATAAAATAATATTATTTTTATTTATATTATGTAATATTTCTAAATAATACCTTTTCACAAATATTTTTTTGTATTATTTTAATACTTTGTTTTTTGAAAAATTATAATTGTATAATTTAAAAATTATAAAAATTTTATTTACCGTACTTTATATCTGGTACAGTAATACTGCTTTCAGCAATATTTGTGGAAAGTATAATGCGTCTGTAACCTTCTGGCGGTTTATAAAAAATCCGTTGCTGCTCATCACTAGAAATCAATGAATGCAAAGTCACCAGATCCCACAATTTGTTTACAGAGTAAGCCGATAAATGGTTACATAGTTCTTCAATTTCATAAATTCCGGGTAAAAATATTAAAACGGCGTGTCTCTGAGCCGAATCCGAGTCTTCCCCATTATCATTTAAATCAAGTTGATCCAGAGCACTGATGATAAGGGAGCAAAATTTGATCATGTCTTCAGTGACTTTTGGTTCCAGAGACACTTCTGGTATCTGTAAAATACAAGTTTATTATTATTACATATAATTATATATTTAATATTATATATTTAACATAAAATTCGTATTAGTAAATTATTACATAAATTTATTAATTGATACATTATAAAAAATATATATGTTCTTTACATTATTGTACAAAAAAATTTGTTTTTATTGTCACTGCATAATTATTATAAAATAAAATCTGCAATATTAATATGTCAAATCTCTCAAAATAGTTTTCGTTTGTGTACTAATAAATCATATAATAAATAATAATTTTGATACAATATTTAACAAATTAATAGTATTATAAGAGGATTAAATGTCAGATAATTATTATTAACAGTTTTTTTATTTATACTCACCGCTCCTAGATTTTCCATCTCATCCAGATAATACGTACAAATCTTAAAATTTCTTTTTTCTGGAATCTTGACAATTGGTGCCGGCACTAGCTTATTTCCCACTCTAGTAGAAAAATATTCTGCGAATCTCGTTACATCGATCGTCGCTGACATAAGAATAATTTTGACCTGTCCAGAATTTGTTTGCAACAATTTTTTTATGACTAATAACAAAAAATCCAAATTTTGATCGCGTTCGTGAATTTCATCCAATATAATGTGTGTATATCTCAACATATGTTTTTCATGAATCAAATTATTGAGAAGAATCTCAGTGGTACAATATGTTAAGCGAGTTTCAAGTGAAAATTCCTTTCGCATACCCACTTTGTAGCCTACGAGACTACCAAGGGGCCATCCGCTTTCTTGGCTAACTCTTTTGGCGATATTTATTGCGGCAATTCGTCTTGGTTGTGTAACTAAAGAAAATATAAAAAACTATGTAATACAATAAATTATTAGAAATTGTACAAGAATTATAAACTATAACAGAAATTTATTAACATATCTATTATAATCTTATTAATATAAATATTGTTATAAAAAATATACCTATAATATTACAGTTAAGTTTCTTCTTGATACTAGCATCAAGAATGAATTGGGGAATCTGAGTGGTCTTTCCACAACCAGTTGGTCCTTGAATAACAACTACAGAGTTTGTCTCAATTATTGATAGTAATCTATTTTTAATAGAAATAACTGACAAATAATTAGATTTTGGCTGATAAGTAAAATTGCACGTTTGGTAATCTTTTGTTGGATCTTCCACATAAAGCTTTTGCAGATTGTCATTTAATCCTTCAAATGTTGTATTAAATTTGGAATTGGCATCTTTACTATTTACAACCTAATAAAAATAACAGAAATGTAGCAACTGTTTTTCTTTTCCATAAAAAATATTTTTTTAAAGATATCGATTTATTATTGTATAATTATATATATATATATATATATATATATATATATATAAAATGCAATTAATATTAATTATACTATGCACATAATATGAATTATATTGCTGTAAGAATATGCTTTTTCAAATATGAATTAATGAATTATTCTACCCTTAAATACTGCTCAACTTCTGCTTCTGTGTAATCCTTCACATAAATTTCTTCCTCCAATTCCTTAGATTCGTTAGAATAATTGTGTTTTTTACTCATTGAATCCATTTCTGTTTTGCTTTATATAATGCTTTATATGAAATATATATATATATATTAGCTCCAATGTATATATATATATAAAGAATGCAAAGTATCCTGATAGTAACTTGAATTATTATTAATCGTTGATCAATCGTTGGTTTATTCTTGTTTGTACATCATGTTTTCAACTGCAAGATAATAATATAACATATACTATCAAGCCTTGCAATTTATTTTTCATATGCATTGTGTATATAACAACTTATTCGCTACGATTTTTTAAATCAGATTTCTTTAACCTTGAAATGCACGCAACATTTACATAAACAGAAATTATAATAAAACAATAATTGATTGTTTACATACTGAATTACTTGTGCGAAATCTAATCATCCAAAGGCCCCAAAGATTGTTAATTTTATATATATCAACATTTATAAACGATCTTTGAAAAGTAAATCTCTCCTAATACCTAATACTCGAAAATCCTATTGAAAGAGGGAAGACCCGGCAAATTTCATATTCAATGACGCGATAGCACGTGTGCACAACTTCGACGAGTTGGGATTTTATTGGTCACATCGCTCAATCGAGAAGGTAGCAACAACATGGCGCAGCCAATCAGATTTATCTTCAATTCTCGCTCGACCAATCACATGCGTTTCTGAAAAAACTCACTGGATATCGCAAATACTTCGAAGCCTTTGATTGGCCAATCGGAAGAAGGAAATTTACAATTTATCTGGGACTTGATTCTTGAATTCATTCGCAAGAGAAACGTATACGCAAATAGCAGCGAGCAGCAACCATTCAACAACCAATAAGCGAGGTAATATTAGCAATGGCGTAAAAAATATTGCCTCGCTTATTGATTGCTGCTCGCTGCTTGACGCTTGACGCGTCCTGGGGCTCGATTCTTGAATTCATTCGCAAGAGAAACGTATACGCAAATTCGGCTCTTACAGAAAAGTTGCAAGTTGATTGGTTATCGCATGGCTTTTAGCCAATCAACTTGCAACTTTTCTGTAACTTTTCTGTGAAGCCGAATTTGCGCATACGTTTCTCTTGCGAATGAATTCAAGGCCGGTATTCATAGTCGGTTCTTATATTTAAGACTGTCTTAAGTACAATCTTAAGATGTGATTAACCAATCACAGAACCGTATTTGCATCTTAAGACATTACTTTAGGCACTGACGAGGTACTATTAAAGACCGACAGCCCTGGGTAAATTTTCGTGTCTACCAAGTGGGCTCGGTGGGCCCGGAGGTAATTGGAGGATGATGACATTACCGACCGGTTTGATCTGTACAGAGGACAACAAATAAGAACAGTTTACCCAGTTTACCCTTACCAAATCATATTATACATATTTCATATATATATATATATATATATATATATATATATATAATATTATACACATTATTTTTGAAATGACATATAGGAAATGTAACAAATTTAACAGCC
This sequence comes from Prenolepis imparis, assembly GCF_030444845.1. Classification (NCBI taxonomy): domain Eukaryota; kingdom Metazoa; phylum Arthropoda; class Insecta; order Hymenoptera; family Formicidae; genus Prenolepis; species Prenolepis imparis. The sequence goes on along the minus strand of NW_028141356.1, from coordinate 24,486 downwards.
AAATTTCTCTCTCTCTCTTTCTCTTTTTCTTCTTTTCTTCTTTCATATCTTGTAAACAAGCATTGAAATCTCTCTTGAGGTTTAATATTTCTTATTTTACTTTTCTGGCTTGTTTTATATATGTGACAAATGGCTTTTGTTTGTACTAAATTTTTTATATTTTTTATTTTATATTTTTGAATGTAATTTTATTAGATTAATAAGATTTTTGCGATTAAAATGACATCAATTATAACATAAATTGGATAATTTTTCACTGAACAAGTAATTCAAATTACATATTTAATTAAAAATTATCCGATTTATGTCGTGTTTGGTGTCATTTTAATCGCTAAAATTTCATTAATCCATTAAAATTATTTTTAAACCGATAAAATGCAAATTAAAAGTTTTAATTTTTATTTAAAAGATATTTACATTCGTGAATTTATTGTAGATAAGGAAAGGTTCTCGATGTCGTCGAAGGCAGAGCGAGAACGAATAAAGAGCGAGCGAGATGACGTATCATCAAAGAGTTCCGAAGTCTCTCTCGCGAGGCTCCCTTTATCTATAATCTTTTATATCATATGACATGTGTTACTATAGAAAATAAAATTTGTATAATTCGCAATTTATTGGTTTGAAAATAATTTTAATGGATTATTGAGATTTTTGCGATTAAAATGACACCAAACACGACATAAATCGGTTCATTTTTAATTAGATATGTAATTAAAATTTTAATCGCTTATCTAATTAAAAATTAACCGATTTATGTCGTGTTTGGTGTCATTTTAATCGCAAAAATCTCAATAATCCATTAAAATTATTTTCAAATCGATAAATTGCGAATTATACAAATTTTATTTTCTCTAGTAACATGTCATATGATATGAAAGATTATAGATAAAGGGAGCCTCGCGAGAGAGACTTCGGAACTCTTTGATGATACGTCATTTCGCTCGCTCTTTATTCGTTCTCGCTCTGCCTTCGACGACATCGAGAATCTTTCCTTATCTACAATAAATTCACGAATGTAAATATCTTTTAAATAAAAACTAAAACTTTTAATTTGCATTTTATCGGTTTAAAAATAATTTTAATGGATTAATGAAATTTTAGCGATTAAAATGACACCAAACACGACATAAATTGGATAATTTTTAATTAAATATGTAATTTGAATTACTTGTTCAGTGAAAAATTATCCAATTTATGTTATAATTGATGTCATTTTAATCGCAAAAATCTTATTAATCTAATAAAATTACATTCAAAAATATCAAATAGAAAATATAAAAAATGTAATACAAACAAAAGCCATTTGTCACATAAATAAAACAAACCAGAAAAGTAAAATAAGTAATATTAAACCTCGGGAGAGATTTCAATGCTTGTTTACGAGATATGAAAGAAGAAAAGAAGAAAAAGAGAAAGAGAGAGAGAGAGAGAAATTTGGCTTTTAAATTTGTTACATTTCCTATATGTCATTTCCATAATAATGTGTATAATAATATATATATAATATCTGAAATGACGTGGAAAATGTGTGTATATATGTATATTATAAATTTAAGAGCTAAATTTTTCTTTTTAAAAAATACTGTGAATAAATGTTTTTATTATTTGAAAAGAAACATCGTCATTTCGAAATATATACATGTACGATATATTTAAATAATTATATATATATATATATATATATAAATATTTCGTATATACTCGTATATACATATATATACTCTAAAATAATTTCTTTTTAAATTGCATTTCTCGTGTTACTATACACATGTATTATTTTATTATCTCTTACAATTAGATTTAGTTACTATTTCTCACTTCGGCCGCAATATTACTGAGAGGGCGCTAGTACACAGCGCTCTTTTTCCAGTCACACTAACTCCCGTAAGACCATCGGTCTTTAATAGTACCTCGTCAGTGCTTTAGGGTGCCGTCACATGGGGCGTAACTTGCGTAAGCGTAATCAGCGGATCGCCAATCACCGAGTTATTCCGATAGAGCCCTTCGTCGAGTTCTATCGGAATAACTCGGTGATTGGCGATCCGCTGGTTACGCTTACGCAAGTTACGCCCCATGTGACGGCACCCTAAGACATTACTTAAGACGGTCTTGAAATAAGAACGGACTATGAATACCGGCCTGAATGAGCCTTCAAACGAACCGCGTCACCTCGATTTCACCTCGAGTGTAGAAAGGGTAGAGAGTGTAATTATCGTGGCGCAGGTGCAAGAAAAAAAGCAAGCCTACACTTGTGTCTTTCCGAACGCAGTTCGATGGCAATTTCACAATGGCCGTTCTCGCTCGATTCTCGTGATATATAATTTGTGTACCGAGGATCGCATCTCGTGGCATCTCGTCGTATTTTCAGCCCTCTCTCCCTCGATCGATCCGTATTACCGTTCGTTCGCGATTGCATTCACAATCCCGCCGTTTATCGGTCGCGGACGCGCGAATATATCCATTCCTGCCCGTTGCCACGCTATCTCGCCAACGATCGTCCCCGCGAGATCGAATAATGGCCGATGTGGAGGGAAAGGAGGTAAAGAAAGGAAGGAAGGGAAAGAAGCTGACCGAGCTCCGGGTTATAGATCTTAAGCTGGAGTTGGAACGTCGCGGCCTGGATTGGCCTAGGTCCGGCAATAAAGCGGCGCTTCTCGAGCGGCTGTCGAAGGTATGAGTTCGTTTCTTTCCAGGTTCTTTCGGGTCCTTTCCGAGCGATTCAAGCCCTCCGAAAGCTTCTCGCCATATTAATCCTATTGATTTAGCAGCAGAGATTTATCACTGGCCAAATCGTTGATTTATATTCGTCGCGCAATTTTCTACTTTAGCTTCGTTCACACGATGTTAGCTTTTTTTAGCTAAAGTCTTGAAATATGATGCAAGAAGAAAGTTTTTTTTATTGCGCATATACAGGTGTTTTTATTCATGAGCATTGTAGTATTATATCAATCGGATTTTAAATGTTGAAATAAAACATCTGTCATATGCAATGGGTGGAAAAATATTGTTTAAATCATGTAAACATGGTTTAAAAGATTTTCTTTTGTTAGCAATATTATTTAAACATGTCCTAAAATACTGTTTGTTGCAGCGTGTAAAGGAAATTTACATGAATTTGACTAACGTGTTAATTGACGAGCAAGAGAAAAGTACTTTGGCAACATAATTTGCTAGTGCTTTAAAATACGCGTTAATTGTTTTATCATTAGCACATTAATATGCTAGTAATCTTCTTCTTCTGTATTGGCTGCTTGAGCTATTTATGCTCATACACCATTTTAAGACATGGTATTCAATTAGAAAGTATATGAAGTCAATAGTACTTTATATAATGAATATGCTAGTAATAAGAGTATTGCATAAACTTGTTGTAGATACAGTTAATAATACATAAGCAAAGAGATAGAATCAAAGTGATTGATTAGCCATGAACTTTATAAATTAAATTTTTAAATGCTTTGATTCATTATGATTATCACTATTTGTAAATTAAAAAATGAAATAATTATATTTAGGCTATATCAGACGAAGGAGAGAATTCTGAAGAATATCTCATTGTACCACCCGATGGACCATGTAAAGCTGCTCCAAGAAAAAATAGTGGTATATATATTTCTGTATATTATAATTAAAATAAAATTAATCTATTAAGTATTTTATTTTAAATGTAAATTATTACGTATTATATTAAGATGAAAGAGTTTATTATTAATTAAATCTGTTTATTGTTATTGTACAGGTACTTTGAGTCAAGAAGAATCTATCGAATGTTCTGATGGTCAGAAAGAAGAAATTATTGATGGACAAGAGAATGTGGAGAAACCTAAGGGAGAAATAAAGCCTATGACAGAAGAAAATATTGAAAAAGAAAATGAAGAAAAAGAAGTTTCTCCTAAAAAAGAAGTAATTTACACACTTAATACTGTTACTGATATTAAATATGTAAATTAATGAAATCATAACTTTTTTTATATTCTTAAAACTGACAATTTACTTTGTAATATTTTTTTTATTTTTTTTATTTAGGAATTGCAGCCTGAAGTCAAGAATAATATCAATAAGGAAGAAAGTCCTAAACAGGAAACCAAAATTCAAGGAATCAAAGTTGCAGCTGAAAATGTGCAGAATACTGACAAGAATGAATTGGAAAAAAATAGTACTGTAAATCAATCCTCAAACGCATCTGCCACTGTCGAAGCTAATGGAATTGACAATGAGGACTCCATTAATTTGACTATCGGAGAAGATGAAGAAAATCTCCTCGCTGAGGAGGTAAGAAAAATAGACTCTTCAAACTTATGTATAATTCCGTAAATGTTTTAAAATTAAAAGTTATTTTCAAATAATTTCTAATAAACATTTTTCTTATTACAGACAGAATCCCACGACAGACACAAGGGTAAGTTTTTCACTATTTATTATTTCCTAACTTAGATATAAGACTCCAAAAGTATGAAGGGTAGCGATATTTGTATCTACGGCGTCTTAAGTAAATTAGCAAAAGTGCCAGCATCAAGAACAAGCATGTTCAAGTACAAACAGCTCAATCATCTGGAACAAGGGCTATGTCGGAATCGCCCATAATCAACTTTCTCCTCGTCCTACGAGCTTCAGTCTTTAAGCCTCGTCAACTTCATTTCAACATCTGGATGCAACATCTAGCCAACCGTGGCATGATCATTGAAGCGCAAGCTGGCTACAGATAAGGTGTTTCGACCGGGATGAACGCACGGTGATCGAGATAAGGTTTCCGAATCGGGATAAAGTGTACATCTCCCGACATCTCCCCAGGCGCTGTTGTTGGCAGCAAAAAAAAAATGCCATGTTTCCCATAGTCTTTAAGTTAGTTAACGCTAGAATTTGATATACACAATTACATTAATTATACCTACTACATAGAGCATCGCTGGATCTCTCTTATCATCAAGTCACATGGATACAGGAAGACTCAAGTGTATATCAGCGAATATATTTTCCACAGAATATAAATTAACACGACATGTCGTTTGTCACATGAGAGACCAGTATCGTGTGCCTCGACGAGTAGCGTGTAACATATTAGAGCATATTTTTCGCGTGAGAATTAATCTATTGCAGGAATTATTTTTTTGATGTAGAGCAATGCGGATTCTTGAAAGCGAGAAAAAAACATGCTCTCTGCGTTGCTATTTTTTTCTTTTTTTTCTTTTTTTTTCTTTTTTTTCTCGTTTGAAGCCTTTATAAATTAAAGTTTCGTCTATATAAAGATACGTAGTATTCTTCTGGTCCCTTTAAGACGGGTTTAGGTTCTCTGCATTGATCCTATGTCGAAGATCGGGGTTTATAATATCGTGCAAGCCTTGCATCGTTGCTCGCTGTGTGAATTTCTTAGTGACTTGCCCAAAATTCATGACTGGAAGTACAAGCCACTAAAACAGGAGAGATGTTAGGCGGGAGGGAGAAGAGTCTGGGATTTGCAGAAAGTGACTATGCTACCTTGGTTGTCCCTGCAGATGGTGGAGAGAAGAAGAAAGTAGAAGAGAACAGCAAGAAGGGAGACTCTAAAGGCGGCGGTAGAGCGGAAGCTGGTGCCAGCAGCAAGGAAGGGACGACGTCCGGCGCGAACGTTGGGATGAAGAACAAGCAGGACGGTGGAGATGGAGGAAGCAAGAGGTTGGTCTCTCATAAAGCTAAGAAGTACGGTTCGCAGTACTGTGGTACGGCAAACTGGAAATGTCTCACTCACTCACGACTCTGCTAGTGATGTTCTACTGCTGCATAACCGTATCATCGGGACGATCTCTCTAACTCTCTATCTCTGTACCGTCGGGACAAAATGTGGATTTCCAAGATGAGATCATTCACGTCACACACGCAAGATTGCCTTTATTCCCTTTTCTTAAATCGAGAATCTTGGAAGTTACTCTTCCAATCTCGTGTGCTCTAGGCTGTAATTCTTAACTCTGGCAAGTATGTTAAGTAGTCGAGAACTTGGCTAGCAAACTTAAACGAGTCTCACAAATGTCGCATGTTGCATTTCTCTTCATATATCTAAGTAAAGGTGATTACATATATTCTACGACGTGGAAAAAAAAAAAAAGACGGACGAGTCCCCGTGTGCTGTGTTCCTTGCAGGATATTTGAGAGACGACAATTCCATCGTGCGTCGTTGTGCACACAAAGGACATTAATATCTTATGCTAAAAATTACATTTGGCAGAGCGTGCTTAAATCCTCGTACTGTCAAGAAGCGATCCTATTATGTATTGAAGAAATTCTACTATCCTAATAAAAAAAAACGCGTAAGCGTTTTTTAAAAAACTATCCCGGCAAGAAATAACCTTGGTCAGAAGAACTATGCAGATGCTGATTTCCCTTTTGTGGATGATAAGTGTTGCCACATGGATACAATTTCTTTATACATGAGTGATGAAAATGGATGAACCGAGAATACAGACAGTGAATACATATTAAATAATCTAAAATAAAACTGATAATGATAACGATGGTGTATGAGTGAATTCTAAAGAAAAAAAAAATCTAGGTCATATCGCCTAAAAATATGAGTTGCTAGCCAAATTTGTGTCCTTAACATAGTTACAGAGATACTTATTAAGCCTCATTGTATAGTCCTAATAATTAATTCGTTATTTGTAATCGAATATTATTATTCTCAATTTTCTGATGCAATAATGATATTTTCTCTTTCAGTGCGGAGTCTAACAATAAAAACCAGAAAAGAGACGAAAAGGGTAAGTTATATATGCGTTTATTTATTTTTCAATGCGCATATTATTTTAGATATGTAATATGTAACAGATATAGTAGCTATTAAAATTCTATAAATGCATAAGGATATGTAATAATATTAATAATCATAAAAATTATGCAATATATAATATGTTTTACAGATAAGAAGATATCTCAAATCAGTCCAAGTGCGAGCAGTCGCAATCTATGGGTCTCCGGCTTGTCGTCCAGCACTCGCGCTACCGATCTGAAGCAGATCTTTTCCAAGTATGGCAAAGTTATAGGCGCGAAAGTGGTTACCAATGCGAAAACTCCTGGGGCAAGATGTTATGGTTACGTAACTATGTCTTCAAGCGAAGATGCAGCAAAATGCATACAACACTTACACAGGACCGAACTTCACGGACGCGTCATATCTGTCGAAAAGGTAAAGTTTCGATTTCCTAGTATCGATACAAAGCTTATTCTTATTATAAACTATCATCAGGCAAAGGGTGATACGCAGCAGAGTCATATACGTAAACGAGATACTGTTAATGGTAAATCGGAAAAGAAGGACGAAAAAGACAAAATAAAAGATCATGACATAAATGAGAGAAAGGAAAAGGAAGCTAAAAAGGAGGCTGAAGAGAAGAGCTTGGATGCTGGTAAATATTATCTCTTTACGATATATCTCTTTATGATAATAATTAAAAAGTATTGAAGATATTAAAGAGTAATGAACAAATTATAATTTCTGTAAATAATTTTTACTCCAACTTTTAATAATAATGTTAACATACGACAATTATTACATTTGTTTAGCAAAAAAGTCTGATGAAAAGAACGAAAGTGTCGAATCCAAGAAGATTGAGATACAAGATAAGAAGGAAGATCCTTCTAAAGAGTCTGATTCCCGATCGACGAAGTCCACGAGTAAAAAACCGGAGAGCGAGAGGGGAAGACGAGAAGAAAAACGGATTCGTACCTGGGACAGAGATCACCGAAGTCACAGTCGATCTAGGAGCCGCGAAAGACGGAGACGTGATGACGTTCTCACATTTGCGAAGATAAGAGTAAATATCTTCATTGACGACAAACAAAATCTATCAGTAGAGCAAGAAAAAAAGTATAAAAGACAAAAAATCTGAAATTTTTAGGAAGAACGTGAACGGCAAAGATTGCGTGACAGAGAACGGATTCTGAGGGAGGAAGAGCGGCGAAGGAGAGAAGATATGGAGCGTCAACGAGAGATAGAACGTAGGCAGCGAGAGGAAGCCGCGCGCTTGGAGAGAGAACGAGAGAAGTTGAGACGAGAGAGGGAGCGGATCGAGCAAGAAAAGGCCGAATTGCTGCGACTCGAGCGCGAACGACAGAAGCTCGAAAGGGAGAAACTCGAGCGCGAGAGATTGGAGCTGAAGAGACAGCAGATGCGGCTGGAGGAGAGCAGGCGCGCGCCACCGCCGCCGTCACTAAAGAGATCGTCTACCGACAGAAGGGATCCGCGGGACTTGTACGTGGAACCTGACAGGAAACGAATGAGTACGGAACATAGCCGTAGACACAGTCCGGACAGAGTAGTCGACAGACGGAACGAGATGCTAGATCGAGTGTCGGATAGACGATTGGATCCCTCGCCACCTTCTCGATACGAATCCAGCAGGTAAACTTTCTCCTCGCTCTCTTTATTGCTTGATTATTAAAGATGCATCGTCCAGAGAATTTGTTTTAATATATATTTTCTTGCAACGATAATGTAATAATGAGAATAATGGAATTTGTTTCAGATCTGCTCAAGACTTGGGATTGAAGAAAGAATTTAAGCGAAGTAGTGAGTTCGCCTCGCGGAGCAGCCGGCCAGATAGCTTTTCCGATGTTTCTCGCGGAAGAGAAGTCATTGTACGACGAGAAAGTTTATCCACTGCATCCTCGTCCATAGATCCGCGACAAGTCAAGGAAAGGTACTTGTCATATTATTGTATAAAATGATTGAATCGGTTTCATTGAGTCTTTGTTTTGGATCTCATAGGTACGATCGTCCAAGTACTACGTCCTATACTCGCGAACGCGAAGTACGACGATCCGAGCCCGAGACGCATCGAACCTCCAGAGACACTCATACACGATACAGCGATAGTTTCAAACCGCCGGGCTCTAACACGCCACGTAAGTATGATAAACTGCATACATACGAAAGGTGGTGTTAATATGCGATACTTGGGCTTTATCACAAAACTCTTAGTCTTATAATTGCATCTTGTCATGAAATTTTTTTAGTTTCATATTTTTATCACACACAAACAGAATCCTATTTCTAGATTTTTTTTTTAAATTAGATAAAATTTTTTTAGATTAAAAATTTCTTTTCTTTTTTTTCTTTTTTTCTTTCTTTTTGTATATCGGATATTAGTATCACACATCTTAAGCAAGAGTATAACAGAAAATATTTTCATAAAATAACAGATACATGACTCTTTGCTGTAATATAGACTTAAATTTATTTTTATATGTATCTATTTATATATCCTTGATTTGAAATTCTTAGATACATAATTATAACATTCAAGTGAGATTAGATGGTGCTACATCACATTCTAATTTATGGAACAAGAACATAATATATAATAATTATGAAAAATTAACGAAGATTTAAAAGTCTACAAACACTAAAGTCTGATTTTACTAAACTTAATAAAAATAGTTGATATATGATAAAATTAGATAAACGTACAATAATAGAAATCTTTTTCTACAATTTATGTATCTTAAGCAATCTTGATAGCATTTTTATTATAGGACAGTAATCTCTCTTTTATGAGACGTGGAAGAGATATGTATATAAATTGTAGTTGCAAGTATCAAATGTGCGCACATATTTTCAAAATACACACACACATACAACGATTTTTGTAGAAAAATTTATTATCTCAATTTAAATCCAATTTGTATTTTCTTTTATAAATGTGTATGCTTTGTAATAAAAATTTATACAATTTTTCAATTTTCGTTGACTTTCATTGTAGTTAGTTGAACCTGTTATCTCAGTCTTATGATTTTAATAAAAAGGGTATGAAAATACCATTGTAAAAAAATCTTTTTAGCCTTATAAATGTTACAAGATATTTAACGTGAACATTAATATCAAGTTGTGTTTTCGGTATATCGCTATAACATGGTTTTTATTATAAAGCATACCAACTAATTCAAAAGGCAATTTTATTCAGTATAATGATAAAATTTGCAAAAGAGATTATTTCACGATCATCTTCCTTAACATAAATATAAATTTTAATGGTTTTCTTGTATATTTTGTGCAAAGAAGAAATACACACATTATTATGATAATGTATATGTATATATGTGTATATGTGTGTATTTTAATTCATCCTCGTATATATGCTATTGTTATATCTCAATGCAGGTGAAAGTCGTTATGTAGAAAGCAATCGTACACCGAGCGGATGGCATTCGGGACCTACATCCTCGAAGTCGTTTAACTCCGTGACGAGTAGCGGATCTCGCGATCCCCGTGGCGAGCCTTCTAGCTGGAGTTCTAGGTCGTCTGACAGTGTCAATAGGTACTTAATTTTCTAACATATAATTTTCAACATCGCGGACGTAATTTTCTTTATCTTAAATACGCTCATATCGCTCGATAAGCAGCAATAATAGAGTATAATTAAAATATGCGACGCACTTGTTGTTGCAGATGGAGCAACTCGAGTAGCATGGGAAATACATTGCGGCACCCGATTCCACCGACGTATCAAAGCGGACCGATGCAATCCATGGGATTGACTGCACCCGGAACGGCGCCTTCGTACGAACGGTTTGATGCGTATAAAGCGTCCATGCCTATGAGAAAATATTGAGAAATTATCCGACCGTATGAATTTTCATCACGTACATCACGTATATCTCATTCGAATAATAATCCGAACGTTTACGAGATTCGTAGAAACATTCTTTGACAAGTGTAGATTACACTTTTAGTGTGCGGATTTTATGTAATGTACGTTCATTAAATTACAATAGATTGTAAATTATTTACTGTTATGCGAGTTCTTTATAGTCTTGGAAGTATAAGGGATTTCTCTATTATTGAAATATTTTCCGCACAAATATCGCGCCGATATTTCATAATATTGTGCTTGGTTCATACGATTATATATATATATATATATATACATATATATATATATAATACATATACATATATATATATAATATAATGTACATATATATATATGTATATATGTATATACATATTATCAATATTGATATTTTTTTATCGTGATCTAGTAAATACTTGAATTTCAAGGCTACATCTCGTGCATGATAATGTCGAAGAAGAACACTTGTCTCATAATCTGCAATTACGCGCGCTTCATCGTTTCTCTTCTATATGTGTCCATTCGGCATGCAAAACGAAACGTTTCTAACCATTTGTAACGTAATTATCAAACGGTAATTTTGTACATGTGTTAATAGATTCTACAGTGTCATCACAAAATGAAACGCGATTATTTTCCTTTTCTATCAGTTTGTAAATTGCTATTTGGTTTATGAACATTGATCACCTCGGTCAGAGCTGTTTTCACTCGAAGAGTGACCGATTTTAACGAGAGAGATGCTACAAGGCTATAAGTACATCTGTTTATCTTAAACTAGTTCGTCCTAATAGAATGTAAAATGAATGAGTAAGGTACCAGAGGAAAACGATATATCGCATAATTGTATTCTTAAGAAAAACGCGTACTCTCTTTCTCTCTCTCTTTCTCTCTCTAATATATTGGTGATCTGTATATTAAATTCCACACTACAGAGGATAAATTATATATGTTGAATAATGTGGTATATATATAGCGACGCTTACTTTATACAACAGAACACACGAGCTCGATGTAACAGAAACTATCACGACGTAAATAAATTTAGGTAATACTACGACTCGTATACGTTCAATTCGCTTTTTCTCTTTTTCAGCCTAAAAAGAGACTTTGCCGTTCCAAATTATATCCCGAAGATTTCGCCGGAAACCCTCCCGAAAATCGTTTATCTCTGCAGCGGGAAACGACAAGCGATTACATCCGGTGCACGCACCTGTTAAAGGCACTCCGTGTGACATTTCTACGTGACGAATCGTCATCGAAAGACGATGGAGCGGCGAGTAGTAGGAGGGAGCACCACTTTCCCTTGAAGACCAGGGAAGACGGCGCCTCGGAGAAAGAAGGAGAAAGAACGGGAGAGAGTGAGCGCGCAAGCGATCGCGGTCCACCGTCGAGAGTGTAAAGTGTGTCGAGGTCTTTTCACGGACAGTTCGTCGTGGATCTGTCCCGTGCAACCGCGATTGCACGTTTCCTTCCTTCTATATCTATATCCCGCGGATCACATTTCTCTTTTTTATTTCTTTCTTTCTTATCTTACCGCGTCGTGTGTTCTCTTACGTCTCTCCGCCGATTGTTACTCTCTCTCTCTTTCATTCTTTCTCTTTCTCTTTGTTCCTGCCGCCACTTTCGACTTGTCATCATGCATAACTCGCCGACGTTCTCGCGCTGATCACGAAACGACATTCTTAGTTTAAATAGTTCGGCGTCGCGTCTCTCGTATCCCGGGTATCAGGTACGCGTTGCACAAATACTGGGGATGTCCGCGGGACAACAGGGTTTCCTCTTTTTCTAACGGAGATGTCATCGCCAGCGGTCCTGAGTAAGTGAAATCCTCCTTTGCATCTGCGAGTGCGCTGAAAAAATATCAGGAATTAGATACGGAGGGATGCGGAAGGCAATGTGTGTTTTGCTGATGACACGTGCTTGATAATCATCTAGTGAATCGGTAATTAACGATAGGATGTCACGTGCAATAGTGACAGCGAATTATTGATATATGCTTGAGCGTGACCGGTAGCTCGGATTAGTTTTCAAAAGTGAAAACTGTGTTGAAATTGGTATGTTAAGTGCGCCGATGAAGGCTGTGGGGTAAGAAAGCGATCCACATTTGCATGCCTTTTCAGTAATACATATCTGTAAGATCGCTTTCTCTAAACATTCTTTAAATCTAAATTCTTTATTTTTAATCTAAGAATCTACGTGTGGAAATTTCACATGAATCTGAAAAAGTGTGTGATATAATATGCCAAAATAATGCTAAAAAATATAAGATTATAAAATATAATTAAAAACTCTTACATAAAAACAAATCAAGTAACAAAAAGAGAAAAACAATTTAAATATAATTTTTAAAAATACTTAAAAATATCTTTTAAAAAATTTAAAAAAATAACACTTATAATTTCCTTTTTCTTGTTAACTTTGCATATTGTAGGTTTATTTTAACTTGTTATAAGTGCATTTAACTTGAAAATACTTTCAATTATACATTTATAAATTCCGTGTCGCATGCAAATTCTCACTTTCTCATTAATTTATCATCGCGAACTGTCTAATGATACGGATTTCCGGCAACCTACTGACAACGAAATTTTATTCTTCAGTTTTATTTTTCAGAATTAAAATTCTTATATTTATGATATAATTAAATAAATTTTATCATATAATTCTATTGTTTATATGTAAAAGAATTTTCGTTTATATGTGTGTGTATTTTTATACTATATTCATAATGTAACTTTTTTTAGAATGAAAATTTTCTTAAGTAGACAACCTGAATTCAAATGTAAAATGTTACATTAAGATCTCGAGAGGCTTTATTTGGAGATTTAAGCGCCATAAAACGGTTTATATTCGGACGTGTTCTCCTTTTTTCTCTTCTCCAACATATAGTGTCGCAAATAAAACTGCGGATAGCGCAGGTATCATGCATATACGATGCCCAGCATATGTATCTGGGTTACTGCGTGGGTATATGCTATTCATGTATTCATATACGTAATACATACACATACACACACATAATGTGTGACACAAAGAGATTGAAATTTAGAAAAGAGACGCACCTTTCCGTCACGAAATCTTAAATGAAACGTGTCTAACAATAAGAAGCGACAGAATAACACCTTCATACAATAGTGATTAACGTATAAAGTACCGTCAATCTATTTATAAAACGTCTCCATAGAATTCTTGAGATTTTTTGGGGATAAAAAAAATGATTATCCTTAGCAAAAACGTCAAGAAATAATTTATTTGTAGCGTACCCTATTAATTTTTAATGTTATATCTTTATAAAAAATTCAAACTTTTTTTCAAATTAAAATTCCTAAATCTTTATCAACGTTTTACATTTCATTTAACAATAAACAATTTTATAAAATGAAATTAATTAATCGATTAAAAGTGTCTTGACATTTTTGTTGAAAAATAATCGAAATCTGTAATGAAAAAAAAAAAACCATTCGATAATTTTTCGGAAGACAGAAAAGAAGTCTGCAAAAGTACCGAAGTATGACACAGATTTATATCACAGTTATACATCATAATTATATTGTTTACAGTAATAATAGCGACATAATTATAATATATAACTGTGGTAATCTCGGTCGCATGAGAGACAAGCATGCAATTGCAACTTTGACGTTTATTCAACCCGCATGTTCTGCGAGAGTTATTCGGATAATCCCGATACACGTGTTATCTTATGAAGGGGTCCTTGTAACGCTTGTGCAGCTGGATTTCCCACTTACTATTCTCTCGTTCCCCCGAAGGATAAATCGTCTTCGTCGCTCCTCCGACATATCACGGCGACGTGAATCAGTGAACGGAAGAAGAAAGGCACACTTTCACGCCGGGCAACTTTCACCGTCAATGAGAAGAGACCCACGTTCGTAACCAGTTTCCGAAGGATCTTATACTTCCACACGATCGGGACACGTAATTTTTTAATTATATACATTTTACTCGATCTCCCGGTCCCGGACCTCAAAGCTCGAGGAAACATCATTCGCGCGTATATGATTTTTGAAGATCAGGATCTGTAAAAAAAAACATTTCCTTCTCGTAACTGGGTCACGATTGTTACTTCAAAATTTCAAATATTTCACATTTCATTAATTACAATAAATAATTTTATAAAATTAAATTAATTTAAATTAATGAATCGATTAAAAGTCAGCAAGGGAGGATCTGATTTTTATTTCATTTTGGAATTAATCAAGTCGAAATTTTCTCTATGTATATTTGCGTTGATAAATCAATGAATCGAGTTTCAAAACCGGAACTATTGTAGATCCTTATCAAGGAATCATCCGACGACGATCCCGGACTCGGAGCGAATTAGCATCTTTTTTTTCTCGGTTCCGGGAGGTTCGACGATGTTTAACGCTCGACTTAATTTCACCTAATTAACGAGAGAACGGCCGATGTGCGAAACAAGGTCGAAATGAAACGCGTTGCGAATCGGTACCCGATCTAAGATAAACCCTAATCAAAGTACCTTGATGCATAATTGCGGTATTAATTAGAAACACCTGCGAAGAATGTATGCTGTGAAATTTTCTCCCGTCCGCGTCAATCATATACCTTTAATGAGCCTTCTATCTCTTGTAATAAGCGCGACCAGATTTGCGGTCAAATATTACTCATTTTTATAAACATTTCCTTTTCTTCATTTTAGAAAGTTTCTGTCGGATCTGCACGCGTCCAGATTCCTCTCTCGCGTTTATCCCGAACGAGGCATGACGTACTTGAGATTTCGACAGATTTCTGAGAAAATCGGAAAGTCGGATGTGGCTATGCGTTTCCATTTCTTGCATAATGCGCCCGTTTATTATGGACGACGTGTGTTAAACGACGAATCGGTATTCCCGATGACAGATGATTACGAATGACTTCGTAATTCTTCATGAATAAACATGGAGATCATTTTCGCGCGTCCGCAGCATCATAGGGATCTGAATTTTTTGTATATCTATTTCAAACGCGATAAAGAGATGAAGAAAAAAAATGATATAATTTAATTATTAAAAATTAGAGTTACTTATACCTAAACTTTTCTTGTATCAAACTAAACTCTCTATTTAACTAAAATTAACAATAATAAATAAAAATAAAACAAATTATGCAAAATAATACAAATGAAAGATGAACGCATCGTTTCATATTGATGCTAAATGCATTATACGACGGAATGATATATTATTTTCGTGAAATTATATAAGATTGTGTCTACAATTTACACTTTAATAATATATTCGTGTTTCAGGCCTATGTATAATATGGAGTCTATTTGTCGGCTCCATCTCGTATACCGAAGAAGTCGTGCATTATCACACTTACCGTAAGTAATTTTCGTCCCGACAAGATACGTTTAGCGTAAACATCGTTCGTAATATATGATCATCTCGATGGATCGTGTTCATCATCAACATCATTGGCTATTTAAATCCATCTGGTGCGTTTCGAGACTTCTGTGAATGAAAGTAGAGCACGAATGAGACTGTGATTTATCGGAATAATCGCGATTATATCACAAGTGATACACTCGTGATTGTATTACGAGAAATATGATTATACAATCTTACAAGATTTTGCACGCGTAAATATCGCTTGTGTGCGATAATGACGATTGAACGATAAAAAAATGAATAAAGCACTTTCGCTTCGTCGCGCGCTTACTCTGTTTACTTTCATTATTAAATTACCTTTATTATTATAATGATTCTACTCGCTTCTGATTCATATGAGGCAGCGTACGGATACAGAAACTCGTACGTCTCGCCGACGAGAGGATGGCCGCACTCTTGGGATCGAGCCGGACCGAACAGATCAGACAGGCCGATATATCGCAGGGACACGCAAGTACGTCCCTACACGCAGCGGGTGAAGGTCGAGCAAGAGCAGAGCGATCCTTTGGTGACCATCAGCGAGACCCTGGGCGCCTTAAACACCGTGGGCAACTATATCGTCAATATGACGAGGGGCGTCGAGATCTCGAATTATCCGCCGAAGGAACTACCCTCGGCATTGTACACCATCTCCAAGAACATCTTAGGTAATATAAAAAAAACAATCAATATACTAAATTATATAAAATATATTATATATGTTATTTTCTATATTAACTCTTCGCGCGCACGAATGACGGCTAGTTAATTGTTAATTAATAATACTGCATATACATATAAATTCATGAAACTTACTCTTTTTTCAGGCCGCAACGTGACAGATAGCATCGCACCTTTGGTGCGCGGTGTCGCATTGCCACTAAGACAAACGATCGCATCCTCCACAAGTGAGCCACCGGTCCAAGAACAGCAACAGCAGCAGCAGCAAACCGCGGAAAAACTGTCGAATAGAGACAAGGAGTCCACTCTATCCGCGTGCACGACGGCCGAGGGTACACCGGGAAAGTGCCAGGATCTCAGCAATTGTCCGCAATTGTTACTCGATCTCACCAAGCTGAGGCAGTCCTTGTGCTTTAAGAGTCTGTTCGTGCCAGGAGTTTGTTGTCCGTTGGATAAAGCTGACACTCCCTCTATTCCTATGTAAGTGAAAATTTATATAATTTCCTGTGAAATGAGATCCATTTTATTTATATCTATAAATTTTTCCAAACATTAAAATATCTCATTTATTGTTCTGAAATTTAAGCGAATGAATATTACAGAAACGTCGGTGGAGATACGTTCTCCGGAACCGACAGCGGACATTCTCCACGACCGCCGATTCGACCCACGAAGCCCCTTACACCACGTCCGATACCGTTGTATCCGGTATCCACGTCATCGACTGCAAGACCTACGACGCACATCGTTTCATCATCGTCAGACTTATCGAGCAATAATACGAATGGCTTCGAAATGATCGGGACGATCGACAACAATTTTATTCAAGACGACGACGGTATTTCAACATTTTTCTCGTAACGCGTTGAAACATAATTAAATTCTAGGGAAAAAGAAAATGTTGTCGGATGATTTCCTTCGCGATATCTTTTGCCAATAAATAGCTAGAGTTTACAAAACATTTGTATCTCGCAGAAAAGAGTATAGAGAGTTGTCGTTTGTTTAGAATGCGGAGTGAGAAATTCAGGAAAATACCGCGTGGTCGGAGGCGAGGAAGCGTTGCCGGGTCGTTGGCCCTGGATGGCTGCGATCTTCCTTCACGGTTCCCGACGAACCGAGTTCTGGTGCGGAGGGTCTCTGGTAGGATCGCACCACATCCTTACCGCTGCTCATTGCACCCGAGATCAGCGACAGCGGCCGTAAGGAGCGTTCCAATAATCACTTTAATCCAGAAAAATTTAATTAGAAAGATAAAAATTGAAAATATATATATATACATAATATTTCTAACATACATATTTCTTAATATTACAGCTTCGCCGCTCGCCAGTTCACTGTACGTCTCGGCGACATCGATCTGGAAAGGGATGACGAACCCTCGTCGCCGGAGACCTACGCGGTAAAGGAGATCCACGCGCATCCGAAGTTCTCGCGCGTCGGATTTTACAACGACATCGCCGTCCTCGAGCTCACCAGACCCGTAAGAAGGTCACCGTACGTAATACCCATTTGCTTGCCGCAGGCGCGATTTCGCGGGGAACCGTTCGCCGGCGCCAGACCGACTGTAGTTGGTTGGGGCACCACTTATTATGGTAATTAATCTCTCTCTCTTTGATTGATTACATATCTGACACAGTGTGTAATTTAAATTTTCATCTCATGCATATCTAATTCGTCATCGAAGCGCTAAGAATTGATCTTTCGGTCAAAATATAAAAAAGTTTAATAAGAATTTTAATTAATTTAATTAAAAGAAAAGAAAAATGAAAGTTTCTCGTTTTCCTTCTCTTTTCTCTATATATTCTTAGTCGTGATAAATTAGACATAATGAGGATGGTGTAACAGGCGGGAAGGAAAGCACCGTCCAACGACAGGCGGTCCTGCCGGTCTGGAGGAATGAGGACTGCAATGCGGCTTATTTTCAACCGATCACCAGCAATTTTTTATGCGCCGGTTATAGCCAAGGCGGCAAGGACGCGTGCCAAGGTGACTCCGGTGGACCGCTGATGCTGCGAGTCGAGGGTCGATGGACGCAGATCGGTATCGTTTCGTTCGGCAACAAGTGCGGCGAGCCCGGCTATCCTGGAGTGTACACTCGTGTCTCCGAGTACACCGATTGGATTAAAAATAATATGAAGTGACAACACGCGTGTTAGGGAAAAAAGTGGTACCTATGTATATTCTTCTACAAGAACCTGTAAAAAAATTAAAATATATTAGAATGTATTCGTTTCTGCGATTGTATAATTTTTCAAAATTAGAGATTAATTTAAGATATGGATAATTTCTCTAATTGATCTGTTATTTGCAAGTTTATCGCAAAAAAGTACTTGAGGAAGTTTATCAATTTGATATTTCATATCAACTAGCGTGTCAAGATGCTTTGACACATAAATAAGGATTTGTAAAATATGTGCTTTTTTCTTTTTTATAATTTTAAAAATTCTACGTGAGATAACGTTAAATAACATAAAGGCACATTTCTGTTTAACGATTATAAAATATCTATGAGATCTTAAAAAATGTCAAATTGTAACATATACTTTATACGTTTATTGTGTGCCGTGTTTTTATAATCATTATTTTATTACATTTATAAATATACAGCTTTTCCTCTGTATTCCCTCAATGTATGTGTACATAAATACAGATTTCTGTATTTATCTATGGCATCCATATCTTTGTGAAACGTACAAATGTGCTATATGAATATATACATACATATATATATTCTTGGAATAACTTATAAATAAATTATTATCGTTATTTATGTATATAATATATAATTAAAATTCTATACACATAGAAGATGTGCTTCATGAATCTATTTCTTTATAATTTACCTATATAATAAAAATAAAATAAATAGTATATATGTATATTCGAAAACATAAGAAGAATACATGCAGCATTCTATCTCAGTTGCATTTTAACTGTCAAATTAACGTGTCATTAAAACTTCAAAAAATTGAATATTAAATTCGTAGTTTTTGTACATATCATAAAAAATATTATAAAAGACACAAATTAAGAATATTGTCGCAAGATCTCATCAAAATGAAAATAAAAAGTGTTTCTGATAATAATCTGGAAAATATTGTGAAGCAAATGATCAACGTAGCGCTCAAAGACTCTGGTTAGTTATTCATATATATTATTGTATAATGCATTATAAAAATTGCGCCATTTAAACAATATTACGATTTAGATCAAATAGTAAAGTTGCACCAAGCCATCTACGAAGAATGGTACTTTAAGAAAATGATGGAATTAAGAGACACAAGAAATAAAATGAAAAATGTAAAAAATATTGGATTTTCAAAAAGCTGTACACAGGAATAATGTCGAAGATAAATAAGAATGATATATTTACAGGAGATACCGTCATGTCGCTCGAACAATCTAACAAAGAATATATCGAATGGAGTCGATTTAATGGATGCTCAAAGAGGAAAAACTAGGAAGAAATTGAAAAGCATTACCGAGCACCAAAACCGGGAACAAAATGAAGAGTTATTATATAATAGAAATCTTTGAGATCTCTTAGAAAATTACAAACATTCGCAATTTAATATATAAAAAGAAATTCACGTTCCTCTGTAACAGAAAATTGGCCAAGCAAGTGAGGAGAAAATTATCCTTTGAGTCTTGGAAAGAGGGCAAAAACTTGATATACAGAAAATTGCTGAAGGAAGCGGAGGAACAAAAGCAACGAGAGTTGCAGAAAAAACTAGAGGAGATCGAATGTAAGAAAGCTTCTCAGGAGGTGGGAATCCTTTCATTTTTGTCATTTAGTTATTAATCCGGATATCTCTCAAATTTCTCTAATATTCTATTTTTTAATTCCTCTAATAGTTTCTTTAATCTTCAGGTATATGCTCAAATAATAAAAGAAAAAGAAATTCAACAAAGAAGGGAGCTAAAACAGTTACAAATGATTCAACAAATAAATATGAAAGTTCTGCAGAAACAAAACAACGAGAGACGCATTATTAATGATCAAGCGTTCAACGTCTGGAAAAGACAGAAGGATATAAAGTTGAAAGAAGCGAAGTTAATAACGATATAATACAAATATATTACGTTCGCGCGGAATGTCATTTCTATATATTTTAGTATAATGTATGTACATATATTCACAAAGGGAAAATGCGTCTTATCAACGATTAAAAAGATCGATGGGGCCAACAACTCTTACGGAGCGACCTAGTATACAATTCGATTCGTGGTTAGATCAACTGGATAGTGTCTTACGCAAAAGATACTTTTGGAAACGTCATCACTTAATACACTGATTCTACTGTCAACCTACGTATTACGATGCTGCAGCTACGTGTAAATGATATGTCAAACCAATTGCTACAACAAACGTTGTATAATAAATTGTCTTTCATCATTCGATAAAGTCATCGCTATCAAAATTTTGAAATTACTATATGTTAACTGCAAATTTGATGAAAATATTAAGTAGCACTTTATATTGTGTCAACACTTACAATAAGTTAATCTTTAATATCGAGTTCGTGTTCCTAAACAAATATGATTTTTAAAGAGACTATATTTTTTTATAAAGAATTGCAGTGCTCCAATAAAGCATAGCAGCTTCTACTTACAGAAACTCGTTTTATATATACATTATATTTGTATAAGGAGGCACGTTGACACATTTCTCTGTGCATCAAACATTTATAACTTCTCATATCTTCTGTTTATCATTATCCTTCAGATTATTTAATGCCTTTTGAACCAATACACCTAAGTTCTTTGGAAGACTCATTTGTATTGACTGCAATTGATGCATAACTTGACTCTCAGATGAAGAGCTACACTGTACATTATTCTCGTTTGTTATAATGTTGTTTTCCTTAATATTATCCATATTACAATTAGTTGTGTGATCTAAATCATTAAATTCATTATCGCCTGTGAAAAATATAAATATAATAATGACAGTATGTATTATAATATGTTAAAATTGCATGTTTATACTCACATCTTAAATCAACATTGGCACTTGTGTATCCCTCCAAGAGTTTCATGGTTGGTGACTGCACTGCACTGTCCAATTCACAAATTCTCAATGCCAATATTCTAAACAGCATATATCAATTAATTTATAGAATTGCGCAAATTTAAATACAACAAATTAAAACTGTTTACTTGTTAGCTTTCTTCTGGTGTGCCAGAGCCAAAGTTTTGTCATTTAAAGCTTCTAACAAGGCAGTACAAAGACATCGTAGATCAGTAACAGCAGCAGCAGATTTCTGCGGTGGTATATAAGAACTTTCCTGAAGAAGTTGTTCAACTAAAAAAAATAGAAACATTTTCTTCTATATTAAAAATTTTTAATAAATGTTTTTATGTACATATGTACACACAAATACACACACAAACACTTTACCTTGTTTGTGAGTCATTACTGTTCCAGCTGCAGAATTCACTCCTAACTTAATATTTCCTTTAGCCCTTTTACTATCCAACATACTCTGAAAAAAAATTATATCTAATATCACAAATAGTCATAAATTAATGTACAATAATTTTTTATTTAGTCAACTTACCTTATACTTTGACAGAGATTGACGTGTAAGTTCTTTTTCTTCAAGCAATTGCTGCAGTCTTTCTTGTAGATACCTAAAAATAAATTTACAGTATAAATAAAATTCAAATATTTATCTTTAGATTATAATTATAAGTTATCATTAATTACCTATTTTCATTGATAAGAGCATCCAGATCAACTGGTTTGGAAGCACTCAGAGCTTTAGATAGCTCATGATTCAAACGATGTGCCTTACACTTGAAGGCATCTCTTTCCATCTCCAGTTCGTGTTTCTCATCCAGTACTATTTGTAGATCTGTTTGTAACTGTGAACACTATAATAGAAACCGTTGTTATTCAACTAATGATATATCTTGTGCATATATATTTTTGAAGTATAAATCATAACAAATAATTAAATGCTCTCTTATGTAATGCTTGCCTTTAAATTTAACTTTTCTAATTGCTCTATCATTTCCTCCCTTTGATGCATCGCTGGCGCAAGCTGTGCATCTTGTTGCTTAACTGGTGTACGATTACTATTTGTACGTAATGCCTTAATATCACCTTCGGCGTCTGCTAACTTTTGCCTTAGTGTTTCAACTTGTAGTCTGAGGCATTTATTTTGCTCTCGTGCTTCTGTCAATAAATCCAAGGTTCTAAAATCTTCATCTGAACTATAGCATCTGCAAAAGTATTTTATCTTAAACTAAGAAGAAACTTGAAAGAGAATGTTAACAAATGTAATACCATTTTGTTCTGAAATTATTTACCTATTCGATTCTTTGGTTTCACACATCTGCTTCCTCAAATGCAGAAATCTTTCCTGAATTTGTTCTGCCATTGATTTAAATTGATCTCGTTGCGTCCTACATTGATCTAACTCCTGACTCAACAGTAGAAGCGCTTCCGACTTCATTTGCAACTTCCTCTTCAATATTGCCTACAAATTTACACACGTAAAATGTCATTTCGAAATAACCAAACAGGTAAAATCTCTCGAGCAAATATTTAACTTACTCTGGATTCTCTGTCAGCATCGTTAGCGCTATTTTTTAAAATATCTTCACATTTATCTTCCATTGTATCGTTCTTAATTGATAGCTATATTACAAGACGCAATAAACGGTTTGATACATTTGATAACTGCCCAAATATTTTCCCGTTTTACTTTTATAAGAGAGCGCTTTCAACTCGAGAAAATTATTTACATCTAGACTTGTTTTGTAACAAACAACCCAAATTTAAACTTAAGACACCGATTTGACAGATTAAACATTATTAAATCCGATCAAATTATTATGCAAAATAATCTAGATCTCTCTCTCTCTTTCTATTTTTATGAAAGATTCATATTGCGTCCAAATTTCGAAGTTTGAATTGACAAATCAGAAAGGAAAAAATCTTTGTCGCTCTCGTTCTGATTGGTCAATTCGAAACTTTCAGCAGCAAATGGAACTCATTCGAAGTTAATATTTGAGGCATATGTGTCCACTCTCAATGATGACT
Organism: Prenolepis imparis; assembly: GCF_030444845.1. Classification (NCBI taxonomy): domain Eukaryota; kingdom Metazoa; phylum Arthropoda; class Insecta; order Hymenoptera; family Formicidae; genus Prenolepis; species Prenolepis imparis. The sequence continues at coordinate 766 of NW_028141356.1, read as the reverse complement.
AGTCTATGATTGATACATTTAATGCGCATGCGCGAAAAAAGAAGTCTGCTATCAACATTAACCTCTCTAAATTGAGTTAGGTTAGGTTAAATAACTTTACACAACATATTTTCTTCGATGTACATTATTTTAAAATAATTATTAGACACATTATATATCTGCTAAATTAATTTTTAGAAAAGTTTGGATGTGTATGGAAATAACATAGATCGTAATAATGGAGAAAGAAGGTACTAGAATTAGTGGATTGTAAATATTTGCTAGCAATATGTGAATCGATAGATTATAAATGTGTATAATATATGTTAAATATTATAAAGAATTTCTTGTCAATATAATTTTTTAAATGCTTTTTAAATATTTACAGAAATTTGTCGATATTTCAACGATATTATTAAAAATGAGAAGGATGTATCTGCTGGCATGGCTGCTATTCGTACTTTATTAAAAGTATTGGAACATTCAAAATGTAAATATCTATAATACTATCTATATTTGTATATTTTATAACAAATATGTATTTAATATATGTATGCTTACAATATATATATATACATATATATATAGAGACATATGTATTGTAAGAACATATATATTGTGTACCTAATAAATTTATATTAAATTCTTGATTATAATAAAGTATTTAAAAATGTAATGTTTTTGATCAATCTAGAATGATCATTTTACATGTTTTTATTGCTATTATAGCAGAAACAGTTCAAGAGCTCCGGATTTGCTTAAGTACTCTGCGTTGATACCACTGCTT